>NC_143521.1:57967118-58189618 GCF_031878675.1 Megascapheus bottae
GTTGGCTCCACGTGAGCTTCCTGGGGAAAGGCACTGGCCCTGGGCAGCTGCTTTGCAAAGGGCATAGCTGAGGCTCTGCCAGTGACTCCTCCCCCCTCCCCAACAGCGCTGGTGTGGCAGTGGTCTTCATGTAACTCTGTGCTTCAGCTCTCAGGCAAATTTGGCAGGAGACCCTTTGGTGTTCTGGATGCAGATAGGAGCCTGAGCTGCTGAGTTGGGTTATGTGGTGGGCTCAGGTCTTCCCATCAGGAAGGCTGGTTTTGCCTCACCCCTCGGCTTGCTGGAAGCAGAGGATGTGGGAACATAGACAGCCAGCGCTTCCAGCAGAGGTCTTCTCTGCCTTTTTACCTTGCCCATGTCCCCTCTGCTGCCAGAGCTTGGCTCTTCCTCCGCATGGAAGACGGAGCAGGGGTGGGCTGCAGTGAGGCATGCTGCTTGCATGTGTCCCCTTGAGGATGACGGCCAGCCACTCTTCATACCAGGAAGAAATGGAGAAACTCCTGGGCTCTGTCCACTGCAGCAGACTCATTTGTGTGCTGGTGCTTGCTGGGTAGGGTCTGAGGTCAGAGTCTCAGGGGCAGCCTGGGGAAAGTACCACCTGCCAGACTGTCACCTGGAAGATGAGGGTGCTGCTTAGAGCAAAAATTTCATGGGGCAGGAGCTCTGTGCCTGGAGCAGTGCCCAGAAGGGTCAATATGTACTAGAACAAATACTCGCTATGTAGGTCAGTAAGCATTTGAGCAAGTGAAGGTGGCCTTGCTGCCATTACATAGCAGCTCTTTGCTGCATGAAGGCCCTGTGTGGCTTGCCCCTGAAGCTGGGTCCTCTTCCTGGCACCTGCTCTCGGCTGGCAGAGGAACGGCTCTGGCCATGCTCTTGGGAAGAGGGCCTGCTGCTCAGGTCTGGTCTTGGGAAGTCAGGGGGTGCTGGCTGGTTTAATTGTCATCTTGATGGGCTATGCTGACACTCGTGTGCCCTCTGCAAGTATGAGCTGTCCCCAAAGGCTAGGCTGTCTTCTGCTCCCAGGCTCTGAGCTCCCTGAGGGAAGACCCTGCTGACTAACCTCTGGACACCTAGCAGTGGGGCCTCAGCCGGTGCAGGGCGGGGTGAGACCTGCAGCGAGGAATTGCAATGAACCCTGGGCCTGCCGGCCCTGCCAGCGCTTCCCCTGCGCTGTGCAGGTGGCTGTCTCGGCACTCTAGCCCCGGAGCTCTAGGAGGAGATGAAGGCAGGGGTGCCGACAGATGGTCCCCTCCTCCGTCATGGTCACACAGATGTGTATGGTTAATTTTTGTGGAGGAGGTGTCCCTAGCCTTCAGGCTCTCTTTCCTTTCCAGGCTGGAGAGGCTGTCTTGGTCATTGAGGCGTCACCACCCTGCCTAGTGGGCAGATAGCTGGCGGGCTTTGCGGGGCTCACCTGTGTGTTCCATGACCGGAGTCCTAGATGTCATGGATGCGTCCTCGGTGTGGGTGGCACTGAGCCGGGCGTGCTGGCGGCAGGTGGCCTGCACTGGTGCTCCCCTCTCCTTGTCAAACTGAATCTGGGAAATGGACGTGCGAGTGGAGAAGGGTAAGGTTCTAGCTCTGCCTGTCTCCTGACGTTCCTAGACCTGTCTGCTCTTTGGTCCCTGTGTGCTGTAGCGGCTGGGGTCCTGCTGCCCCTTGCGTTCAGCTTGGGTGAGGTTCAGCCTCCTGGAGGAACATGGGCAGTGTACCATCTGCCAAGTGAACTTGCCAGGCAGCCGGGAGCCAGCGCTCCGGTCCCTTTTCTGTAACCCTCTGGGGATCCAGGGGGACAGCTGCTTTAGTTTTAGGTGTCCCCTTAGCCTCACTTACACGAGTACCCTATGCTCTCCCAGCAGGCAGGGACTTTGCTAGGCTTTGGGAAGTCTTACTGGCTTCAAAGTTTGGACTGGGAGAGGTACAAAGATGGCTCACTTTCCAAGGGCAGAAATAGGCAGGTTTGCAGGGACTTTTTGTTGATTATGAACTTTTAAAAGGACGTGACAGCATGGTTCAGAATTTAAAAAGTTAGTAACCTGTCCCAGAGGAGCGAAGTTGCCAGTTCCCATGCCCTTCAGGTAGTGTGGGCCTGGCTGAGCAGAGATGCTCGCGTTGCATGGTGTATCTGGTGTGCTTGGATAACTTGTCCTTTGATGATCGGTCACAGCGCCACAGCCTTGTTGAAGCTGGAAGTGAATGTGTGCGAATGCCACCTTCAGTGCTTGGGTTTTCAGTCTAAGTAACATTAAAAAAAAAAAAAGTAACATAGTTTGCATTGCCAACACGTTTCATTGCCCATGGCTGACATTTGCTGTCTGGGCAGGCATTCAGCCCCACCTCACCCCGCCACCTGTGACCAACAGTGTCTCCTCCTGCCGAGCAGGGTACCCTGGACAGCCTGGCTAGGCCTGAGGGAGGCGCACTGGCTGGTTCTTCATAGCATTCCTGGGAGCTGCTTTTGAGCTTGGAGAAACTGATGTACCTTTGATATCTAGCATTTCTTCTTTACTGGTCCTGTGGGGTTTTCCCCCGAGCTGTTACCTGGAGGAAAGTAATTACTTCCCAAGCCTCTGAATGAAGACCACGGTGACACCTTTCCTGGTCCTCAGGTTCTTTCACCTCCCGTGGGTGGCTAGAAGCAGACTTGCCCCTCACTGTGGCTATACTATTCACAGCTTCCCCCTGTACCCCGCCCCAGTGTCTTTTGGAGATCAAAGCTGCTTTGAAGTCCCCCTGGGTTGGGGCTGGGAATGTGACCTAGTGGTAGAGTGCTTGCCTAGCATGCACGAAGACCTGGGTTCAATTCCTTGGTACCACATACATAGAAAAAAGCTGGAAGTGGTGCTGAGGCTCAAGTGGTAGAGCTCTAGCCTTGCGAAAGCCTAATAACGGTGCTCAGGCCCTGAGGTCAAGGCCTAGGACTGGCCAAAATCAAAAAGAGTGAAATCCCCTGGATGCTCTGTGGCCCCATCTTGGTGGGCTGTTCACCTGCCGTCATTGGGAGCCCCTCATTCTTAAAAATAAGGTACTTCCTCGCCCTGACATTTCTGCCTGGGGGATGCAGGGCTACTGCAAGGCAGATCTGGGTCAGTGTGAAGATGGTGCACCTATAGGTCAGGGCAGTCAAATATGTGGCCGCCCCAAGCTCCTCAGGGCACTGGATCCTCTTGTCTCTTGTTTTGGAGAGTGTTTTCGGGCCCAGGGAGCAGCCATACTGTGTGGTGGTCCTCAGGTGGTCAGGGCCAGGCCACATGTCATCAAAACAGGTACAGGCCATTGGGGTGATTTAGGTCAGAGATGGTGCGAGCCATTTGTTCCCGAGCTGCCACTCCGTTGGTGCAGTCAGGGCCTGGCAAAGTCCCAGGGTTTGACAGATTTAAAAACTATGCACGAGGGACAGCTGAAGCAAGGGTGGAGCTGCCCACAGGCCAGCAGCTGTGTGTCAGATGGGAGAGGTTCTGTATTACCCTGGGAAAAGGCCACAGGTTTTTATGTGCCATGAGTGCCCCGGGTTTTTGTTTGTTTGTTCATTTTTTTTTTTGCCAGTCCTGGGCTTGAGCTCAGGGCCTGAGCACTGTCCTTGGACTTTCTCAAGGCTAGAGCTCTACCACTTGAGCCTCAGCACCACTTCCAGCATTTTTCTATGTATGTGATCCTGAGGAATTGAACCCGGGTCTTCATGTGTGGTAGGCAAGCACTCTACCACTAGGCCAAACTCCTGGCCCCAGATTGCCCTGTTTTTGTCACTGGATGTGGCTGAGGCCCTCAGGAAGTGTGTCAGCCAGGAGGCTGGGAGGGTGGGTACGTGGGCACCTCTGCTTGGCCCTAGCCTGCACAGGAGCTTCTGTCCAAGGCTGATGCCCTCAGGGAGAGAGGCAGATGCCTAGAGGACTGAGTAAACATTGCTCTTGAGCCGTCATGGACCTGGCTGCCCGCTGCCTCTGTGGAGGAGGAAGTTAAATGGCATCTGGGGAGAAGCAGGTGGTGAAGATGTGCCTGTGGCAGGCAGCCCACGAGCTGGGGTGAGAGATGAACTGAGTGTGTGTGGCGGGATTTGTGATCCTGGGTCCCAGGTGGCTCCCCAGAGCTCTCGGTACACAGTTTGGTGAGAGCCTGTGTGGGCTGGAGGCAGGGGCCACAGGCACAGCACTGATGCTGTGCTTGGTGGCCTGCCCAGGAGAATGGCCTGAGGCTCAGTGTCCTTGGGTCTCTCTCATGTCAGAGGCTTTTGGGAGGCCAATCACTGTCCGTCTCTAAGTAGAGCAAGTGCTTTTGACAGAGGAATTTATCCTCTCATCAAAGGGCCCATCAGTTTACAGGGAATGCAAACCAGTCGGCCCTTCTTTCCAGAGCTCTTGCCCGGCGCCTGGGACTGAGCGAGCAGTACTGGCAGGTGTGTGTCTTCTAGTCTTTACCCTATGTGGCTGGGGGTGCATGTTAGTCACTTTGTCACTGTGACAAGATGGTGTCACCCAAGTTTCTCCAGTATAAAGTAACTCATCATTTGTAGAAGTTAGTTTTAAACTATGTTAAAAATAGTCTTTTTTTTTTTTTTTTTTGCCAGTCCTGGGCTTGAGCTCAGGGCCTGAGCACTGTCCTTGGACTTTCTCAAGGCTAGAGCTCTACCACTTGAGCCTCAGCACCACTTTCAGCTTTTTTCTATGTATGTGGTACCGAGGAATTGAACCCAGGTCTTAGTGCATGCTAGGCAGGCACTTTAACCACTAGGCCAAACTCCTGACCCAAAAATAAAGTTTTAAGCCAGGCGCTGGTGTCTTATGCCTGTTGTCCTAGCTACTCAGGAGCTGAGATCTGAGAATCACAGTTCAAAACCAGCCTGGGCACAAAAGTCTGTGAGATTCCTATCTCCAGTCAATGACCAGAAAACCAGAAGTGTCGTTGTGGCTCGAGTGGTAGAGCAATAGCCTTGAGCCTAAGAGCTCCGAGACAATACCCAGGCCCAGAGTTCAAGCCCCATCACCAGCAAAACAATAATGTGTTGGCAGGTGCCTCTCACGGCTTTTCCTCCTCCACTATTTATATTTGCTTATTTGTCTTTCCTGAGCCCAAAGATTTCTATTTTATTTGATGACTTTTACTGCTCTGTCTTTATTATTATTATTTTGTCAATTGAGGGCTTGAACCTGGTCTGGGTGCTATCCCTGAGTTGTTCTTTTTTGTTGTTGTTTTTTTTTGCTTAAGGATAGTCCGCTTCCACTTTAAGCCACAGTGCCACCTCTGGTTTTCTGTTGGTTATTTGGAGATCACAGCCTCCTGAGTAGCTAGAATTACCGGTGTGAGCCACTCGTGCTTGGTTGTTTTCATTATTTTGATGATTAAATTACTCCAGATTTGGCAGTGGATCTCCCCGCTGACAAGCCTCCATCTTCCTAGAGCACTTCCTTTTGCCCAGGGAGGTGCTACTTGGTCCTTCTGAGGACCCTTAGAAACCATTTTTTAAAATGCTTGCACCTGTAGTTCATCTCAACATTACTTATACAGACTCCCCCTTATACAGTGGGGGCCTGGGGTGTTGGACCTTCTGTTTCCATGTTCTCTGAAAAGGAAGTCCCAGTAGCCACTACCTCCCCACCATTTGCCTTATAAAGGGTCTATTAATAATCTCTGGCTGTGAACCGGAGGCCTCAACTTGTATCACAGCCTGTGGATCATGGACGGGCTTTTGTTAAACATAGGAAGCTGTCACGGTGTCACACAACTGTTAAATGGTTGAGCCAGGGTTTAGTTTGCTTTAGCTAGCTTTTTCTGATACACTTTGTTATCACTTAACACATTTCCTTACTCTGAATTATAGAATTTTTAATGTAACTGTTGAATAACAAAAAGTTTATTTCTGGTTCTCTTGCTGCTTACCTCTCTGTCCTTGTGAAAGTCAAGTCTGAAGAATTCAAGTAGGTGGCTCACCCTGTTCTCTCTGAAAGGAAAGGTTGCTGCTTTTATTGAATTCTTTAGCTGTCTTACTGTTTCTCCAAGCTCCCAGAAGTTCCTTAATCTTTTTATTTTCTTCCTATAGGAATTTGCTTGCTAGAAAACACAATACAAGACTTGACAGACAAAGAGACTTGGGATGGAAGTTATTTGGAAAAGTTCCACTCGGAGAGAATGCTCAGAAAGATTGGAAGAGGATACAGAAGGTATACTGGACGGGGGGGGGGGGGGGGGACCAGTATCCCGTGCTGAGGGGTGGGGCATGGGTTGTCGTGGATGCGTGGAGGGGTGACCTCTGCCCAGTGGAGAGCCTTTCTGTATCGCTTGATGTCCCATTCATAAAAGTCAGATCCGCACAGAATGTGAGTGAATTTAGCCCTCTTCATTCTGATAGCTTTTAACATGTATCTATATATGTATATATAAGTATATAATACATACATGTCATATATATATATGTGTGTGTATATATATATATATATGTGAAAGTTGGGTTGACAAAGCTGAGCTTTAAGTGTTTATAACTTCATTAACTTTGATCAGTTTTTCCAGTAACACTTGGAAATGTGTTTATCACCAAATTTCATTATATGTTTGATATTAAAGTATTCCTGAGGGGAGGGAAATGGGTACCAAGACATGTCAAAGGGTATCAATGTATGTGAATTAATGCACCTTCTATCTGGCAAATATCATGTAACCCTTTTACTAATTACAATAAAAAATATTAAAAAAAAAGAAAAATATATGAAAAAAATAAACTGCTGGGCCAGGAGTTTAGCCCAGTGATAGAGTGCTTGCCTAGTATGAAAAAAAAAAAAATAAAGTATTCCTGTGGATGGATGTCTTAGAGCTTTCCTCTTTGTGTTGCTCTGGAACAAGGCAGGCCAGGCTGTCATTTTCCAGCCTCTGCAGATCCTTTCTCTTGCTCGCTCTCAGGTTGTGTCCATTTGGGAGGTGGAGATCCCCCCCAGGCCCACAGCAGCCTTGTCACTGCCAGCCTTGCTCCTTATGTGGGAAGGACAGCAGTGAGGAGGGGTGCATGCCAGATGCTGTCTGTGCCTCCTCCTAGGCCCTGAGCCTACGGTCCTAGCATCCTGAGAATCTACTCTTGCCCCCTCAACAGCCGCCCCTGTAGCCTCAGGTTTCTGTTTACCGACAGTCTTCCATGAACAGGGTTGAGTACCAGCTAAACGCTGGGCCTCAGGGCTGTCCGGGTTGAGAGGAAGAGCAGAGTCTGTGCTCTGCACCCAGGCCCTCGGGGCATGGGCCCTCAGGGAGGCACTGGAAAGGAGGTACGGCTCTGTTCCAGGCCACACAGGCTCTTGACATCACCCACCGGGGATCTGGTGCTGTGTGGTTGCTGGGCACTGACTGTGTGATAGAGCATTCGTGTTTCCGGTCTACTTAAAACTCCAGCAACCCTAGGAGGAAGGGTGATGGTTGTATCTTCACAGCCAGAGGCTGAGTGTCTCCTGCAGGTGGGCAGTGGCAGAGGTAGACTGTGAGGCAGGCGCTGGGCCCTGGGGCCCGGGGGCCTCACTGCAGTCTGGGGAGCTATTGGTCACCACGCGTGAGGCTCAGGAGCAGCAGGAAGAAGCTGTCGAGGCCCGTGGGGGCACTGGTGCCAGCTCTGACTTGTGGCTGTTTTTAGCTGAGGATAGTAAGTTTCCTCTGTGAGTCCACCAGAGAGGAAGTGGGGTCTGGTCCTGTGGAGCTCACTGTGGGTGCAGAGGTGAGCCCCTCTGAGAGCCCCGGATGGGTGGATGATCTGCTGGGTGTGTGGGGTGAGGGTGAGGGGGGGTGGACACACACAGGCTCCCATATATTGCGATTTTCATCCCTAAGCAAATTTAATTTTTTTGTGTGTCAGTCGTGGAATTTGAACTCTGGGCCTGGGCGCTGTCCCTGAACTCTTCAGCTCAAGGCCACCACCCTACTCCAGGAGTAGGGGTAGGCCAGAACGCCACTTCTGGTTTTCTGGTGATTGATTGGAGATAAGAGTCTCATGGACTTTAGTGCCCAGGCTGGCTCTGAACTGTGATCCTCAGATGTCAGCCTCCTGAGTAGTAGCTAGGATTACAGGCATGAGCCACCGCACCTGGCTTTAAATTTGTTTTGAATATTGTCTACAATTCCCTAGAATCGTTGACTTGCTAAGCAAATTGGGATATGTTTTGGTATCTTGTTACGTTTTGGACTTAAGTAATTTTATAATCTTATTAATCAAGCAAAAGATTACAGAAGTTTTTTTTCTTTTTTCTTTTTTTTTTTTTTTTTTTTGCCAGTCCTGGGCTTGAGCTCAGGGCCTGAGCACTGTCCTTGGACTTTCTCAAGGCTACAGCTCTACCACTTGAGCCTCAGCACCACTTCTGGCTTTTTCTTTTCTAGGTATGTGGTACCGAGGAATGGAACCCGTGTCTTTGTGCATGCTAGGCAAGCACTCTACCACTAGGCCAAACTCCCGGCCCAGATTACAGAATTTTTAAAGAAACAGTATTTCAAAAAGTAGCAATTAGGGGCTGGGAACATGGCCTAGTAGTAGATTGCTTGGCTAGCATGCAGGAAGCCCTAGTTCAATTCCCAATACCACATACACAGAAAAGGCTGGAAGTGGTACTGAGGCTCAAATGGTAGACCACTAGCCTTGAGAAAGCCCAAGGACAGTGCCCAGACCCTGAGTTCAAGCCCCAGGGCTGGCACTAAAAATAAAATAAAAGTAACAACAATTACACTAAGCAAATGTTCCCTTGACTTAATATCATTTGTCTCATGGTTGAACTTCTCTGTGTTTTTAGTGCCCTGCACTTTCCTTTTCCTTTATCTTAATTTTTTTTAATTGAACTGAAATGACTAGCTGGCTGGTTGTGTGGTAACATGATAGTGCAGAAATGACCATCTGGCTTCAGTCATCAATAATACAGAATGAAATGGAACCAGCATGGATCACATGATCTGGCCTATGTGCCTCTGGCCCTCTCATCTCTCCATCCTGCTCCCCGCTGACAAAGCCCAAGAGGCCTACAGTCAGGGGGGACTGTGGGTACCAGGCCTGAGGCAGCTGTGTCACTGCCATCTGCTCCCTCAGCTCCCACTTTGCAAAGGAGGAACTGGAGCCTCCTGTCCACACTTGTGGTCTGAGAAGCTGAGGGCACTCCAGTAAGGAGCCAAAACAGAAGGCCCTCGGGAAATGCTTTACTCCTTGTCCTTTTCCCCAGAATCACTAGTATTGGCAGGCAGCATATCACCTGGTGCTTTTGCAAGCATAGACTTAGAGTCGGGCGCCAGCTGCTTCTGTGTATAATCCTGGCTACTCAGGAGGCTGAGCTGAGGATCATTGTTTGAACAGACAAATCTAAGAGACTTTTATCTTGATTAAGTGGCAAAAAGCTCAATGGTATGGCTCAAGTGGTAGAGCACCTTGAGTGGAAAATCCAAGCAAGAGCACGAAATCAAGCCTCAGAACCAGAAAAAAGAAAACCGACTGTGGAGCCTGCCACAGCTTGGCCATGTGCCTCACGGTGTGACTTAACCTCTGGGCCTCCTCCTCTAGCGTTTGGAGAGCAGGACAGAGAGGTTAAGTGAGTCAGCACGTAGTGGAGGTGGCGTGGCAAGTGCTGTAGGAGTGCTGTGACACGTCAGCCCCCAACTACAGGAAGGAGCAAAAGGTGGGAGACCCCTTCGCTGGCTGGTTCAGCCGGCACTGTGCCATGCTGGGACTGGGGCTTCACAGAAGCAGCCAGGCCATAGTGTCTCCAGAGCCAGAGTCTGTGGTCGAGGCAGGGCCTGGGTAAGCGTGGAGCCGAGGGCTCTGGGCTTGCTTCAGCCTCTCTCATTTTCTCCACATAGCCTAGAGCCAATTGTTTCTTCTCTGTGTCCTTCAGCTAAATGGACGTTCTGATACCTGCTTGCTGGACTGCACCCCTAAGTGGAAAGTGTGTGTGGTATGTGTTTAGGCAGGGTCTGTCATAGCTCTTGGCTCAGTTAGTGAAGGAGTGGCTGTAGTTATGAAGCAGGTCTGCCTGGGTACACACGGCCTTTCATGACGTTCTCTTTTGGGGAAATTTGTTATGTTACTTTCTGTTATCTTTTTACCTTTCTTTTCTTTCTTTTCCTAGTTCTGGGACTTCAACTCAGGGTCTGGGCTCTGTGTGTGAGCCTCTCTGTGCTCAAGGTTCTACCACCTGAGCCACAGCCCCACTTGCAGCCTTTTCTGTTTATGTAGTACTGAGGAATCGCACGCAGGGCTTCATGCATGCTAGGCAAGCACTCTACTACTAAGCCACATTCTTTTCACAATTCCTAAAATGTTGGCAAATGAAGCCAGGTTTGTGTTGGTTTATTTTATCATAGAGTTTCTTTGCAGAGGAGCAGCAGTGGCCAAAGGTAAAAGCACCACACTAACGCTGTGTGTGTGTGTGTGTGTGTGTGTGTGTGTGTGTGTGTGTGTGTGTGTGTGTGTGTGTGTGTGTGTGTGTGTGTGTGTGCTGGTACTGGAGCTTGTAATCAGGATCTGAACACTGTCCCTCTAGCTTTTGAACAAGGCTGCTGCTCTACCACTTGAGCCACAACTCCACTTTTAGCTGTTGGTGGTTAGATGGAGATAAGAGTCTCACTGATTTTCCTGCCCAGGGTGGCTTTGAATCATGATTCTCAGATCTCAGCTTCCTGAGTAGCTAGCTAGCTAGTATTACAGGCATGAGTCATTGGCACCCAGCCTACAGCAGGGGTTCTTTATTTTACTTTATTGTCAGGGTGCTGTATAGAGGGGTTATAGTTGCATTTGTAAGGTAGTGAGTACATTAATTACTTCTTGAACATTGTTTTTCTCCCACTTCCCTTCTCCTCACCCCCTCTCAAGTTGTAAAGTTCATTTCCAACACACTGTCTTCTGAATATTGCTGTTACACTGTTACACTGGTTCATCCTTTGTCCTTTGCTTCATCATATCTTGTTTTCCCCTTCCCTTCCCTGATTTAAATAAGCTTTTTTTTGTTGTTGTTTTGGGGTTTTTTTTGCTGTTGTTGGTTCTGTTGTGGGGCTTGAACTCTGGGCCTGGGTACTGTCCTTGAGCTGAAGAGTTATCTCTTTACCACTTGAGCCACAGTACCACTTTCAGTTTTCTGGTGGCTAATTGTAGATAAGAGTCTCAGGGACTTTGGTGCCCAGGCTGTCTTTGAACTGCAGTCCTCAGATCTCAGTCTCCTGAGTAGCTGGGATTACAGGTGTGAGCCACTGCATCTGGCTAAGCTGTGGATCTTTTTTTTTTTTTGGTTGTAGGGCTTGAACTCTAGGCCTGGGCGCTGTCCCTGAGCTCTTCAGCTTAAGGCTACCTCTTTACTCTTGGGCCTGGGTGTTGTCCCTAAGCTGTTCAGCTCAAGGCTACCATCTTACCCCTTGAGCCACAGTGCCACTTGTGGTTTTTTTAGTGGTTAATTGGAGATAAGAGTCTCACAGTATTTAGTGCCTGGGCTGGCTTTGAACTGTGATCCTCAGATCTCAGCCTCCTGAGTAGCTAGGATTACAGGTGTGAGCCACTGCGCCCAGCTGAGCTGTGGCTTTTAAAGCAGGTTGCCAGATGGACGTATCTTTAATCACCTAGCATTTGTGAGAAATGCAAGTCCTTGGCTCTGACACCAACGCACTGAAACAAACTGGAGGCTGGGATCCAGAGTCATATTGTAGTGCTCTGTAGTCATTCCTAATTCAGGTGCAGATTTAAGAGCCATTAATGCGCAAGGTGGGGGTGTATGACATTAAAGGAAAAACGTCTCTGCTCCCAATGGCTATGAAGAGTCCATAGGACACCACTGTACAAGCTTCAGTCACTGCCGGTGACCTGGAGAAGATCTGGAGAGTGGAAGTGCGCAGACTGTATCTGAAGAGTGCCCAGGTCTCTATGTTTGACTTTTCCTAGACTCAGGCTCAGCTGGGCAATGATGCTGTCTTGAGATCAGTCCTTTGCCTTATGTGCAGAGAGGACCTTCTTTCTTGGACTTCTTGGCCCTTTCATTTGCTCTACAATTTTGAGCTATTCAGTAACTCCATTCTGGAATTACAATGAAGGGCCTGACTTATTTGACCCTTGTCTTCACTGGAATTTGCCATGGACGGAGGAGAGACACTTTAACACATAACTCCAATAATAGTGAGTGGTTGTTGTAATAAATGCTGTGGAGAGTCCAGAATGTGGTGGTTGCGGGGGGGGGGGAGTTGGCACCACTGAGAACATTTCTCTAAAATCAAGTTGCCTCATGCAGTGGTCACCTCTTGTCCCTTATCTTTGGGCACCTATCAGCAGCTTTGTATCAGCAGCTAGCTCCTGCCCCTCCTGGCCACCCACTTTGTCATTCCAGTTTCTTTGGCCATGTCTTTCATCTCCCCACATGCTCTAAGTCTCTGGGGCCAATTCTCAGGCATGCCTGTATCCATGACATGAAGTCTCGAGTTGGGACCCATATAAATTCATCTGTTTGAGGAGCCTTTAGACCGTGATGCTTGTGAGCAAATGTCAGAGGCTCAGAGTTGGAAACAGAGCTGTTTTAGTGCAGTGTGTACGAGTCTTTTAGACATAGTTCTGTGCCCACAGGCATGAGCCATTGACCTTATTGTCAGGAAGCAAGGTGAGGTCAAAGTGTACGTCCTGGTTGGGCTCTATGCCAGTGATCGCTGCAGGGAAGAACAGGCTCGTCCATGCCAGTGTCCTGGATAAAACTGTCACGTGAGCCACGTTGAGTCTGTGGCCTGCTCTGGATGGATTTATGTTACTGCAAATGTCTCTGATAGCCTTCTGGAATTTCAAGTCCATCTTAGATCTTCAAGAGCTCCAGAAAGCAGCGGATCTCAAAGGGACATTCATGGTCTTCACTTCCATATTTTGAGAAGTCTGAGCTATTCAGAAAGTCACAAAATGTCACACATGGCAGAAGGATGGGTCCAGGTGCAGTGGGATAGCTAACTGTAGACCTCCAGACAAACAGTAATTTAATAATAAAAAAGAATCGACCTCCTATGTCTTTGGAATATGGGTTTAGACAGACCTACAGACATAAATGAGCTCTGCTCATGTCCCTGCCCTGGGTATGGTGGAGTCAATACATCCCGAGCTGCCGCCAGTGAGTGTGCCCTGGGAACCTGAGTGGAGTGCCCAGAGCAGCTGCTCCAGGGGCAGCGGGCAGGGGACTGGGAATTGATACTGAGTTTACAGATTTGTGCCCTCCCTGACATTCCCCAGCCTGCATATGGGCAGCCCCAAGCCTGGCAACGCAGAGTACCGGGAGGGGCTCTGTGGGCTGGTCTGAGAAGTCCTCTTCTTCGTTATTCCTTCCTCAGTTCTGCAGTCGGGGCAGGAGACAGTTTCATGGCAGTAGCAGCAGGTTGGCAGGCGCTAAAGCTGCAGGACGGCAAGCTGATGTGAAGAGCGTGCACACCTGGGTACACCTCTGAGCGCTGTCTAGCTTCCACCAGGCTCTGATGAGCACACAGCTTATGTGCCGAAATAAGCAGAACCGGAGAGACTCAGGGAATTAGAGAGCGCCAGGAAGATTGTAGAGGGAAGTCCAGGAAAATGACCCTGGGAGTTGTGATGGACTCCTGTATCTCCTGTTATGTCACCAGTAACCTGGATTTGACAGGAACACCCGCACTGCACTGAACTTTGGGGTAGAACATGCAGGTCCCGGACAGGTCACTGGGTGGCGTGCTTGAGCGCATGGTGTGCGTGCTAAGAGTACTGAAGACTGCTGAGGACTTATTTTTACAACTCACAGAAGACTGGTTGGAACTTGTCTGGAATCCAAATGGATCACTTACTTAAAAGAACTATGTCAGCGCTCATACTAAATCAGAGTCTCACAAAACAGTGTTCAAAATTTCTAGAACACAGTTCTATGAAATGGGATTGTCTTGGCAACCATCAAATACCAATCTCAGGATTACATATGTGTCGGCGTTATTCAGTACTTTAAAAGCAGATGCTATTTTAAAAAATGCTCACCACAAGCTGGGCACACTGGCTCACGCCTGTAATCCTAGCTACTCAGGAGGCTGAGATGTGAGGATTTCGGTTGAAAGCCAGCCTGGGCACTAAAGACCCGGAGACTCTTATCTCCAATTATTACCCCCCTCCACTACTCCCCGCCCCTAGAAAACCAGAAGTGGCCCTGTGGCTCTAGGGGAAGGAGTAAGAGTAGGGCGGTGGTAGCCTTGAGCTGAAGAGCTCAGAGATGGAGCTCAGGTGCAGGCAGGGTTCAAGCCCCATGACAAAACAAAACAAAACAAAAACTCAGATAAGGAAGGGAAAGCAGTTAAAGCTGGCTCATGCAGAAAAGTCTGAGAGACTCCATTTTTAATTAACCATTAAAGTGCTGGATGGTGGCATGAAGCAAGTAGTAGAGTAGCCATGCGCAAGTAAGTTGAGCGGGAAAACTCAAAGCTCTGAGGCCAAGCCGTAGGACCATCAGAGGGTGGTGGGAATAAAGATATTAACCAATAGAAAACCAGCAGACTAAATGGATTTGTTTGTAAGTTTGTGTGATGGAGATCAAGCTCAAGTCCTCACCTATGCTTAGAGAATGTTCTAGCACTAAGGTATATTCCCAGCTCCCATAAATGGAAAATTTTAAACTGAATTATGATAACTGAAGTAACTAGCCTGGCTTGGTGGCAGAGTGGGCATGCTAGAAAAAAGAATGACTGAATTTCAAGATGCATCAGAGGTTACCTAATCTGAATGATCACACAGGAGAAAGGGGAGGAAGAAGAGGAGGAGCAGGACATGGGGGGATACTAAAAAGTCTAGATTTGTGTTATTGGAGTCTCAGAAGAAGATGAGAAAGAATGTGATACCAAATAATACCGGACCAGTGGCTGAATGAATGACATAAACCTAACCTACACATTTAGGAAATGAAGTAACCTCCAAACAGATCCACCCTGAGAAGTCAATCCTGACAAGTCATAACAACATGGCTGAAGATAAAGATGAAACCATCTCCCAAGGAACCAGAGAAAAATAATGCATTGTTTGCTGAGGAATAATAATGTGAGTGACTGAACTTCTCATCAGAAACCCACAGAAGTGGCCCTGTGGCTTAACGTGATAGAGCATTAGCATTCAGCTGAAGAGCTCAGGGACACTGCTCAGGCAAGCCCCATGACTGACAAAAAAAAGGAGGAGGAGGAGGAGGAGGAAGAAGAAAGAAAAAGAAGAGGAGGAGAAAACATACTGAGGCCAATAGGAAGGGAATGACCATTTTAGGGGGCTGAAAGAAAAGAGCTCTATACCCAGCCAGAATGGTGTATCAGCTATGAAGGTGATGTGCAGGTATTCCCAGATGAAGGAAAACTAAGCGGATTTGTTGCCAGCTAAGCTGCTACAACAGATTTGCTAAAGCAAAGCTAGAGAGTCAGCTCTGCTGAGACAGAGGGCCACTGAGCATCAGGAAGGAAGAGCAGGCACATAAGTATCTGGGCAGGTACAGTAGACTAAGGGAGGTCTTTAAAGATGTTTGGTTGAAAGCCAAAATGAGAGTGTCGTCTGGGGTTCTAAGTGTAAGTAGATAGAAGATATGAGACATTAAAATATAAAGGGGAAATGATAAGGCAGTCAAATTTCTGCATTTGTAAAATATTGATTCCAATTAGGTCATGAAAAATTAAATGCATATTACAACTGACTTCTAAACAATTTCAAAAAGATAACTAGCCAGAAATATATTGAGCAAGTTAAAATGAGATTCTACAGTTCAAAAAACCAAAATGAGACAAAAGACAAAAACTCCTGAGTTAAAGCAAAAAAGTAGAGGAAGAACAGAGAGAAAATGGTAAGATGATAGACCTGAATTAGACATACATTAAATGTAAAGCCTCTGGGCATACATCTTAGTACGTAATTTTGACAGATTATCAACTATACATTGTCTGTAGCAAACTCATTTCAAATATAACGTATTAGAGACAATTAGAAGAAGATGGAAAGGGTTTAGAGTTCAAGACTCCCATTTATGAGCTGCCTTCAGTTCCCCATTAGAAAAAAAAAAGATGGCTCTATTAATATAAAAAGTGAAGAAAAAAAGATTTCAGAGTAAAGAAAATTATCAGAGATCAAGAAAGACATTACCTCTTCAACTTGTAAGCATCCTAAGTGAATATCAATTAATAACAGAACTTCAAATACACAAAGCAAAGAAACTGGTCAGAACAAGTAGGCAAGCCCACCTTTACCACCAGAACAGCAGTGCTTCTCTCTGGATGTAATTCAAAGCAGTGGCTGGACAGAATCCTCAAAGACATGGGAGAATTGAGCACCCTTGTCCACCAACCATGTCTCACTGGCCAGTCCAGATCCATCTACCCCCCAACCCCCAGCATGCCAAGCGCCCTCTCCAGGGTTGGAACAGAGATTAGAATATTTGGAAGGATTGAAGATATACCTGTAATGTAATTAGACTGGAAAGGAGGACAGGAAGATACTAGAAACCTTGCAAGAAACATGAAAATTGAACCCATAGCAAACTTATAAATTAATTGTAGGTCAATGAGAAAGTCACAACGAAGACTAAAAACTATTTTTACCTGAACAAAAACTCGACATATCAAAATCTGTAAGGTGCAATGTTTGGAAGTCAAAACCATAGCATTTAAAAAAAACAAACAAACAAAGAAAAAATAGGCATTGCTGATTAGGTGCCTATAATCCTAGCTACTTAGGAGGCTAAGATTTGAGGCTTGGCCTTCAAAACCAGCCCTAGCAGACAAATCCAAGAGAATCTCTTTTTTTTTTTTTTTTTTTTTTTGCCAGTCCTGGGGACTGAACTCAGGGACTCAGGGTCTGGGCACTGTCCTTGGGCTTTCTTAAGTCTAGAGCTCTACCATTTGAGCCACAGCATCACTTCTGGCTTTTTCTATGTATGTGGTACCGAGGAATCGAACCCTGGTCTTCGTGCATACTAGGCAAGCACTCTACCACTAGGCCAAACTCCTGGTCCTGAGACTCTTATCTCATCTACAGTTAACTAGCAGAAAGCCGGAAACAGAGATATGATTCAACTGTTAGAGTGCCAGCCTTGAGCAGAAAAGCCATTCAAGCTCTAGTACTGGCAAGAAAGGAAGAAGGAAGGAAGGGAGGGAGGGAGGGAGGGAGGAAGGGAAGGGAAGGGAAGGGGAAAAAAGAGAAAGATCCCATATCAGTAATATAAGTTTTAAGGAACTATAAATAGAACAAACAAACCCAAAGGAAACAAATGATAAACATAAGAACAGAATTTAATTGGAACCAGAAATGATGGCAGAACCAAAAGCTGATTCTTTGAAAATATATGTATCCTCATCAAACTGTAGCTGAATTGACAAAAAGTGAAGTGAAGCCAAAGGAATAAAATATCGAATAAAAAGAAACAAAAAGTAAAGGGGCAATACTATGTTCTGCATAAACTGTGTACATAGCTAACTTGGATGAGATTGTTCATTTATTTGAAAATTAGAAATCACCAGAAGTCATCACAAAGATAAAAGACAACTTGAGTCACACTGTAGTTACTGAAAGAAGGAAATTACAAGCTGGGCGCTGGTGGTTCACGCCTTCAGTCCGAGCTGCTTAGGAGGCTGAGATGTAAGGACCACAGTTCAAAGCCAGCCAGAGTAGGGAGGTCTATGAGTCTCTTATTTCCAGTTAATCACCAAAAAGCCAAAAGTGAAGCTGTGGCTCAAGTGGTAGAGTACCAACCTTGAGCAGAAAAGGCTAAGGGACAGTGCTCAGTATGTGTACACGCACACACACAAAATATATGTCCATCCCTATATGATTTTACTAATAAATTCTGCTCCCATTTGAAGAAAATAATGCCCAGTTTAGAAGGGGAGAGAATACTCCATGACTTGTTTTGTGAGGCCATTGTTACCCTGTCAGCAAAGCAAGACAAAGTCAGTACCAGAGAGACAAACCTGAAGACACTCACAACCTCCACACTGTAGATGGGATCCAATAATATGTTTAAAAAGAACGAAAACAACCAGGTGCCACTGGCTTATACTGTCATCGTAGCTACTCAGGAGTATGAGGTCTGAGGATCACGGTTCAAAGCCAGCCTGGGCAGGAAAGTCTGGAAGACTCCTATCAATGAACCACTAGAAAACCAGAAGTGGTGCTGTGGCTCAAAGTGGTAGAGTGCTAATGCCCAGAGAGAGAGAGAGAGAGAGAAGAGAGAGAGAGAGAGAGAGAGAGAGAGAGAGAGAGAGAGAGAGAGAGAGAGAGAGAGAGAGAGAGAGAGAACAAAGAACAAAAGAATACTTAGGACTCAGTGCCATGCATCTTGGGAATACAAGGCTGGCTCCACATTTGAAAGTCACATTACTGATTTAAAGAAAAGCCCATTTGTCAGTTAAGGCAGAAAAAGCATTTCAGTGTTTTTTTTTTTTTCTTTAAACCCAGCCAAGTAGTAAAAGAAGAGCACGTCCTCAGCCTGGCCAAGAACGGGTACAGAGAACAGGCACAGGTGACATGGTACTTAGTGGAGAAGGTAAATGATTCCCTAGACATGGGGCACACTCGGGGAGCCCCTATCTTCTGGACTTTCCTGCCAAGGCTCACTTTAAACTTGGACCCTCACTCCTCAGCCTCCTGAGACCTAGGATTCCTGGCAATCCTGTGCCAGCTTGAGATGGGAAAAAAAATCTTTTCTGATTATTGCTTTATGTTTCAAAATTAGGGAAAGTCAACCTCTCATCACATGGTGTAATATGTAGTTAAGATTTTGTAACCAGCGCTCCATTCTAAAATACAAGTTAGCAACTGTTGTTAAAGTAGCAACTGCAGGTTACAGCCTGCTGGAAGAGACATACATTTCTTGGGAAACATGGCTTACTGCTGTTTATCACACACTGTGTTTAACTTTAATGGATCTGTGGACTCCTTGTGCTGGCTCTAGTTGGCTGATTTCAAATGTGTGGAGCCCTGAATGCTGGGCTGGTGTGGAGAGGCTGCAGACCTGCGCCTCTCTTGAAAGGCTGGGATTCACACGCTGCCATCTTTATTTCCAGAAAGGCCTCACTAACCTTCCGGGCTAGTCAGGTGTCTGTTGGGTTACCCTCGTTAACCTCAGCTTCCCCTGCAAACCACCGAGCATCAGTATGGTGTCAACATTGTCTCTTTGCTGGTTTGTGAGTGATTCAGGCCAGGGACTGTCTTCCTCTTGATTCCTCAGGCCAAGAACTCCGATCGCCTGCTGGGTGGAAGGCAGGCAGGCAGGCAGGCAGGACAGCTTCACATGACACATTGATTTCATGGGTGCTTGAGTGTCTCCTCCGACGTGGGCTTCACAAGGCCTTCTGCCAATTCTGAGGTTTTATAGTCCAGCGATGGCATTGAGTGTTGCCAGGAACTGGGACCTAGTGCTAGGAGAGGGGGCGCAGGGCCTTGCTGAGGCAGACGGGAGTGTTTGTGAGCCTGCGTGTTGAAGGTGAAAACTGAAAACTGTCACCCAGCCTCCTCACATTGCTTCCCCTTGTGAAGACAACTTCCAGGCTCTGGAGGGGCTCAAAGGACAATTTATTGAATCTACACGTGGATTTACACCCGGTGGATAGTGGTAGACGGGTTGCCACTTTCCTTGCACTTTTCCGTCGTTGTTGCAGATGTCCTCCTGAATGCCTCGGTGTCCAGCTCTTAGCGAACGTGACACATTAGCATTGGTCCCCAGCCATGCTCCTTTCCTCAGTTGTACTATGCATGGTACTTTTTGTGTGTGTGTGATGGTGGTAGTGATGGTTTTGGGAACAGAACCCAGGGTCTTATGCATGCTTGCTAGGCAATCCTTCTTGTCACCAAGCAGCACTGTCTGGGGTACTTTTTCTAACAAGGCTTTCTCTGATTCTGCTTGCCAGGCTCAATCCGTGTTTTTATCCGGTTGCTTTTAAAAGATTTCTCTTGATACCATAAAGCTACTCATTGGTTCTTAATACATGTAGACAGGTGCTCATATCTCCCAAGCTTCTATTATAGTCACCATGCCTGTTTGCAGTTGGTCTCTCCTCCACCAGGCAGACATCTAATTTACTTTTTTTTTTTTTTTTCAGTCCTGAGGCTTAAACTCTGAGCCTGGGCATTGTCCCTGAGCTTTTCAACTCAAGGCTACCGCCCTACCCCTCGAGCCACAATGCCACTTCCAGTTTTCTAGTAGTTAATTGGAGATAAGAGTCTCATGGACTTTAGTGCCCAGGCTGGCTTTAAACCACAATCCTCAGATCTCAGCCTCCTGAGTAGCTAGGATTATAGATGTGAGCCACCACGCCCGGCTTTTTTTTTTTTTTTTTCCTTTTTGGTGTTGGTTCCAAGCTTGAACTCAGGGCCTAGATGCTGACCTTGAGACTTTTTGCTCAACTCTACTGCTCTACTACTTGAGCCACAGCTCCACTTCTGGCTTTTTGGTGGTTAACTGGAGATAAGAGCTGGAGCTGGGCGCTGGTGGCTCACACCTATAATCCTAGCTACTCAGGAGGCTGAGATATCATGGTTCACAGCCAGTCTGTGTAATAAAGTCCATGAGACTACTGTCTCCCAGAAAACTGGAAGTGACACTGTGGTTCAAAGTGGTAGAGGAATAACCTTGAACTGAAGAACTCAAGGACAACTCTCAGGCCTAGAATTCAAACCCCACAATCCCCCCCCACACACACACCTCAAAAAAAAAATGTCATGGACTCCCCTGCCTGGGTTGGCTTCAACCCCTAAGTCGTCAGATCTCAGGCTGATAGCTAGGCTCACAGGAATTTCACGGACTGTTCCCTGTCCAGCATCCTTCAGGTCCTGCCGTGTGTTTGAAGTTTGCCCTGTGTAGCAGCAGGGACCAGTGATTACGTTTAGACGACCCCCAATCGTTTCTAGGGTTCGGGCTTTGTTTGAGGTCTGTTTGTGGACATAGTTCTCGTGGGTAGCTTTTAACTCACACATCCCCCAGATGGCCACACCGTTTTACATTCACATCTGTGCAGTCGCCTGTCCTTGCCCCTGGTTTTAACCTCCTGGGTGGTTGGAAAGCCAGCTCCAGGGGAGGCCCATCAAGGGCGGGGAGGGAGCCCGGTGTCGCTGCTGGGCACGCAGGAGGAGTCCCGAGCCCTGACCTGCAGACGGCACCTGACCTGCACCTCTCAGTGGTGGCCAAGACCTATCGGGGAGCCGCGCTGCCCCTCCCCAGGTCCCTTGCGCTCCCTCCCACGGGGGTGGCTTCGGTGCCCTGGGTGTGTGACCTCCTCCTCCGCCGAGGCTCGGGTCTTCACGGCTTTTTACGAAGCAGAAGGCAGCCCTGGGGAGGAGGGGCCCGAGCCGCGGTGGGCGGGGCCTGGGCCTGCCTGTCACGGAGCCCCGCCCCCCGCCGCCGCGAGGTGCCCGCCCCCAGGCCCGCGGTGCGGGCGAGAGCGCCGAGGCACGGCCCGGATCGGCTCGGGTGGCGATTGAGCAGCCTGCCGCCCCGCCCGCGGCGCGAGCTGGGGCGCGGCGTCGGTCCGTGCGTCCGTCCGTCCGTCCGTCCGTCCGCCCGCCCGCGGTCCTCGGCCGGGGGAGCCCGGCCTCCGCTGCTGGGCATGGAGCCGCTGGCCGCGCGCCTCTGAGGCCCGGCGTTCATGGTGAGTCCCGGAGCCGGGGTCGCGGGCCCGCGCGCGCGTGTGCGCAGTGCAGGTGTGCGCGCCCCCCGCTCCCCGCCCCCCGCTCCCCGCCCCCCGCCTCCGCCCCGGGGGGGGGAGCCGGGACCCGAGGCCGCGCGGCCGGAGCCCCCGGGCCCCACACGCCCACTGGGCGCAGCCTGGCAGCGTCGTCCCCGGGCACGGCCCCGCTGGGGACGGGGCAGGGGACTGGCGGGGCGGGGCGGGGAGCCCCGGGCGTCTCGCCTGCCCCGGGGGCGGTAGGCCACCCCCGCCCCTGGCCTCAAGTCTTCTCCAAGTCAGTGTCACGGGGGCGGCACGTTGCCACCATTTTCCGTGGTGGCCGCCGTGGCCACCTGCTTTCCTCGTCTCAGATCCGGGGAGCGGGGCGGGGGAGATGGCGGGTCCTCCGCGCTCCCGAGGCTGCCCGGGTCCTGGGGCCGATGGCGGGTCCTCCGCGCTCCCGAGGCTGCCCGGGTCCTGGGGCCGATGGCGGGTCCTCCGCGCTCCCGAGGCTGCCTGGGTCCTGGGGCCGATGGCGGGTCCTCCGCGCTCCCGAAGCTGCCCGGGCCCTGGGGCCGATGGTTCTTCCCGCACGCCCGGCCTGTCGCGGTGGATGGCTGGTCAGAGAGCCAGGCGCTGACCCCTGGTGCGCTGGCCCCCTGGTCTGCCGTCCTGGCGGCCAGGTCACACATGTGTTTGGCTACCGTCTGCAACACTTCCACTGCTCTTAAGTGGCACGGGAGGTTTCGCTTGTCTTTCCGTCCTATTTTTCTCCCTTAATATAAATGTCTGTTGAGTCAAGTGCCTGTATTTTGGTCTTACACACTCTAAGCCTGATCCAGGTGTCATGATTCCTCAAAGTTCACCTTGTACCCCTGCATGCAACCTAGCCGTGTTCCTCTCCCAGGGTTGTCCCAGGAGCCTGGGTCTCCCTCTCCCCCCCCACCCACCCACTACCTGTGCTGTGAGAAGCTTCTGTGCCTGGCCCTCTGGCCTATAGCTTCTGAGATACTTACCTGGTTCTCTGCGGCCCCCTACTGCCTGTCGCTTGCCCTTCACTGCTATGTCTTTCCTGGATGGAAAGTTTCAGGCCCCAACATTATTGCCAGACTGAACTCTGCAAGGCCGGAGACTGAGGGTCTCATAAAAATAGCTGGGCCTCACGTGGCTTCCTCCCCAAAAGAGCTTCCTCCTTGCTGCACGGTCCCGTTCCTCTTCCTCTTGCCGAGTCTGCTTTTGCTCATGGCCCCGTCTGGAATGGAGCTAAGGCCCTGCTCAGGTACTTGGCTCCTTGCCGTACTTCCCTGGAACCTGCTCATTCATCGTGCATCATAACGTCTCCGTCACTGCTGCACTGGCCAGATACATTAGCAAGGTGAATGCTTCTCAATCAGCAATTGAGAAGATTACAGATGGCAGCACTTGAGACTAGTGCACAGATCTTGCTTGGTACACACCTGAAACATACAGCTTTTACTGTGTGCACGCAGCTTGCTAGTTCACGTGTAGAAAATTCTCTCGGGGCCATGAAGCTGAGCCACACCAGGAGTCTGAAGAATCCTGAAGTCCCCTTTTCAAGGGTGCCCAGGGTGGGCTGGTTAATTGGTTTCACTGGCTCTTTTTAGTCCAGCAGTGAAGAGCAATGTTACTGAGGTCAGATACCTTGCCCTGGCTGGATGCAGAGGAAGCTTTGTGGTGATAAGTTGGGCTGAGGTAGAGAATCCACTGATTCTTGTCTGGTTCCCATAGAGGGCTGAGATCTTCAGTAGGTCTCTAATGGTCTTGTGTGTGCTTGCCCAGTTAGCCACCACTATGGTGGTAACTGTTGCTGCCATATATGATAGCAAGAAGGTGGAGGCATGAGACACACCAGATGTCTTGTGTCAGGGCCAACAACTTAGTCTTTTTGACTCCTAAAGCCTTAGCACTCTGTTGTGTCATGTGCTGCTCCTATGCTGATATTTCACAGGTGATATTCCACTGCTTCTGTAGGGCATTTACCTTCCCAAGACTCTCAGAGCGGGTTCCTTCTCTTGAGCCTGGACTTGGTGTGTCTGGTTGGACAGTGAGCTAACTAGACACCTAGGACGCCATGAGAGAAATAGATTTGGGAGTGCCATTTGGGATTTCAGGTCAGGACAGCCACGCCTCATCTGTCATTGTAATCCCGAGTCCCATCAGGGTTGAAAGCGTTTCCGAAGCTGCGCATGGTGAGATTATTTCCTGTTCATGTTGGAGACAGGGCAGAGAAGCCAGTGATTGGCTCTGACTCAGCTTCTCTGCCTACCTGCAGGGTGAGTCACTGTCCAGGGGTGGTGGGGTACTGGTGTCTGGTCCCTCAGATCCCTCTCGACACTGTGTGTCAGGCCTTGCCACTACTGACCACCAGAAGCAAGAAGCTCTCACTGGTGAGGTGTGGTTGTTTGGCCATGGGCAAGGCATCACTTCCTTTGTCCCTACCTTTCTTATCTGCTGCTTGCAGGCTTTGCAGGGCTTCTTGATTGGTGTTTGGCACTGGGATGTCTTTTTCTGTCTTATGCAGTCATTTCAGGTCTGGGAGAAAGGCCAGGCCTGCATGGAGTAGAAGCAAAGGGAAAGAGAAAGGCCTCCACATTCTGGGACGCCTGACTTTTAGCACAAGGTTTCTGGCCTTGCATACCACTCAGGAGGCCAGGCTCATCAGATAAGTAGCACTTAATGAGGTATTTGGCTCAGTCCTTGTCTGACTCTTTCTCCTCACACAGCTTTGATAGTTTTCCTGTAATGTTGAACATTTTGACCTTTTGGTACTTTGTCTGTGGCTGGCACAGGTTGGTCCTCCCAGATGTTTGGGTCCACGAGCTCATATGTGTGTTTTCCATATTTCCGGCAAGTGGAGGTCTTTAAAGTGACTTCCATGGAAGCATTGAAAGCCAGGGAGTTTAGGGGTGTCTCCTCTAGCCTTGTACATCCAGGTAAACAAACACTGTTCCACCCACTTGCTTTCCTTGGCCTGGGTTTTTAGAGGATATAATTTTTTTTTCCCTTTCTACTTTCTAGACGCTTCAGTAGGCCCATCGAAAAATTGTGAAATAATTTTACCAGGAAAGCGTCACAAAATCCATCTCGTGATTGACACTGCTTGACAATCGATTCTGTTGTACCCTGGAGAGGGAATTGTGAGTTGAGGTTTACTCCAAGTTTGTTCCGTTTTCCCAACTACATTATCTTCCCCCAAGGAGCGGTTTTGAGAGCCTTGTGCACAAGGAAGCATGGTGTTTGATAGTTCAGGGAGCAAAGGGTATGTAAGGGTGAGTACCCATACACCTTCAGAAGTGCCAATGTGCTGGCTCCCTGGGTGTTTGGAATGTGGGTCATCAGGTGTGACTAAGCTTTCGTGGTTGTAGTCCATGGAACAAATTAGTGACTCAATAGGAATGGAGGTTACCCTCAGATTTCCAGGGCATGGCAAAATGATTTACACAGCAGAAATTAGAGCTAAATTATAAACATATATGAAATATATACAGAGTTAAATGCATATACATAAGCACATTGGCTAAAGTATATACAGGACAGGATTGCAGTACTATAACTCCTTTGAACAAGTAACTTAAAATTTAAGGAAGTGAGTGCCAGGAAACTCCAACATGAGTTGGGGTGGAGGAGAGGAGAACAGATAAATGGAGAGAGGATATGTAGGTGATTACAACTGTACTATTCCAGGTACATATGTGAAATTGAATCGGGTAACTTGAGCATCTGGGATTGGGAGGGATGAGGAGAAGGATGCGTGTACTCACAACCTGACATGTTGAATGGCAACCTCAAATATTTACATAGTAATTTGGAGTGAGTCCCAGTGACTGCTACAACCATCAGTGAAAAGTAAGTATCCGAAAGAAAGTACACATGTCAGACAGAAGCCTCGGGATCCTGCGTCAGAGCTTACAGGGGCTCTGGGAGCTCCCCTATAGGGAACGTGTAGGCCTCCGTGGAGGAAGTCTTGGTTCCCACTGAGAGCTGTCATGGCCCTGTGAGCAGAGGTTTTTTCCTTCTGAACAGCAGGAAAGATTTCTAGTGCATTGTCCTCAGCGTCGACTTAAAGAACTTTCACTACAAAGCAATGCTCTTGCTTATGGAAGAACCTCGTGTTAACAGCATTGGCTGGGCCTGGAGTCACTGTGGTTTCCTTGTCCTAGGAACATGAAGACAAGTGTGGAAGCTCGAGCAGGCCACCCTCCCCAAAGCAAAATGTGAGGAAGAACCTGGACTTTGAGCCTCTTTCCACCACCGCACTTATCCTGGAGGACAGGCCCGCGTGAGTCTCTCAGGAGATAAGGCAACTGGCCAATGCCCCCCCCCCCCCCCCCCCCCCGTGTCAGCATGTGTTCTGTAATGATACCCGCTGGCATAACTGCGCTCGGCACTGAAGCTGGTCCACTCGGGCTTTCCACTCAGGAAGTTTTCCTTTTAGTTGATCATTTAGAAATACTTAAGTAGGGGCTGGGAATCTGGCCTCGTGGTGGAGTGCCTGCCTAGCAGGCCCGGAGACCCAGGTTCAATTCCTCAGTACCACATATATAGAAAAAAGTCGAAGTGGTACTGTAGCTCGAGTAATAGAGCTGTAGCCTTGAGAAAGTCCAAGGGCAGTGCTCAAGCCCTGAGTTCAAGCCCCAGGACTGCAAAAAAAAAAAGAATGAAAGGGGGGTGGGAAGAGAGAGAGAGAGAGAAATACCTAAGTAGCTACTGTAAATGTGAGACTGGTTTGTGACCTCCGAAGCCCCTGGGCAGCAGATGCTGAAGAGGAGTGGGTGCTTCCTGCACCGTCCGGTGAGGTTCTTGGCGTCGCAGTGAGCAGGCTGTGGGATTCCAGGTGGGGTCCTTCTGTGAACCTGTGTGTCCACTGTGTGACATGGACATGTTTGGCTCCACTGTATCAGGTCATAGTTGATCTCCTTCTAGTTACTCAGCTTCCTTAGACCATTGTGTTAGGATAGGGTCCAGACGGAAAGAGCAAGAAGCTGGAAAATCAACAGGCTAGCTCATCTCTAAGGTCCCTGTCCACCTCTAAAATTTAAAACAGGTGAAGTCTGAAGAGGAAGTCTATCTCCTACTCTTAGTTCTTGGTTCCTGGAAATGGATGTGGGGAGACCTTGTCACAGAGGGCCTGTGTCATGAAGACCAGGCCATCGGTGTGGGATGGAGGCTGGCTGACAGCTTCTCAGCCTTTCAGTGCTGGCAGCTGGCCAGCTTCTCAGCCACCATGGATCAGTCTCCCAGGTAACATGGGTCATGGCTGTGGTGTATGGATGTGGGCAGGCCAGCACCACTGTTGTCCCCTGAAGTCACCTGCCATTTATTCCTCCATAGCCACTTAAGTAGAGGCGTGCCTTTTGTTGCTTTTAATGAGATGCCCAGAATGATTAAAACGATGTATGTAAACAGAATAAAGCAAATGAATTGCAGAGCAAAGCTCAGTCTTTATTTATTTTTGGTTGGTTGTAGGACTTGAACTCAGGGCCTGGGCATTGTCCCTGAGCTCTTTTGCTCAAGGCTATGAATCCGCTGTACTACTTCTGGTTTTCTGGGGGGTTATTTGGAGATAAGCATCTCACAGACTTTCCTGCCCAGGCTAGATTTGAACTGTGATCCTCAGATCTGAGCCTCCTGATTAGCTAAGATTATACGTGTGAGTCACTGGAACCCATCTTTAAGCCAGTCTCTTAAAAAAAAAAATACTGGCCAGAAGCTCATATTATAGCTCTGGTTGTGGCTCAGGTGTATGGTATCTACTTAGCAAGGTCTGGGTCCCGGGTTCAAGCCCTAGTAGTACCAAAACAAAGAAACTCAATTCCAAACCAGAACTTGAACCCAACCAGGGATGTATTGTCAGTGTGTTATACCTGCTGGGTGGGACCCTGCCACACTTTTGACAGGGTAGCTGTGTTCTGTAGTGCAGATGCAGAGTTTGTTTTAGACAGCAGAGTGAGAAATACCAAATAAGCCTGTCATCCTGACTACTTAGCAGGCTGAGATCTGAGGATTGCGGTTCAAAGCCAGCCTGGGCACTAAAGTCCGTGAGGCTCTTACCTCCAATTAACCACCAAAACTTTGGAAGCAGTGCTGGGGCTCCGGAGGTGGGATGGTAGCCTTGAGCTGAAGAGCTCAGGGACAGGGCCCAGGCCCAGAGTTCACTTCCCAGGACTGATGAAAAAAAAAAAGAAAGAAAAGAAATACCAAATAAATGCTTACTATAGTTGTGGGTAATTGTTACTTTTTTCTTAATTTTTATAGTTTAATATAATTTAATTATATGTATGTATAAATGTATGTGTATATGTGTGTATTTTGTTTGCCACCCCTGGGGCTTGACCTCAAGGCCTGGGCACTATCCTAGAGCTTTTTGTTTGTTTGTTCAAGTCTAGTGCTTGGCCACTTGAGCCACAATTCCATTTCTGGTATTTTGGTAATTTAGTGGAGATAGGAGTCTTACAGACTTTACTGTACAGGCTGGCTTTGAACTGTGATCCTCATATCTCAGCCTCTTAAATAACTCGAATTATACATGTGAACCACCAATGCTTGGTTAATTTAGTTGATTTTAGAGTGAACATTTTGCTTTTGTAAAAAAAATACTTTTTTGTTTATAAAAGAACTGTATATTTAAAAATAATTTTAGGTTTTGATCTTTCGCTTTTGTACCTTTTTATAAATAATGCTCTAGATATTTTTCTCAAACATATATATATACATATATATATATATACATGTACATATATATATATTTCTAATGTGTAAAACCCTTTTTATTTCCTGTTAAGCAATCTCCCGGCAAAACCAGCTGAAGAAGCCCAGAAGCATAGGCAGCAGTATGAAGAAATGGTGGTACAGGCCAAGAAACGAGGTACTGCAGGGCACCCCACTTAGCCCAGTGTTTGTTTTAATGCTTTAAAATGGATGGTTTTTCATTAAAAAAAAAATGTTCTGTTTCTGGTAGCAAGGTAGAAACGCTTTAAGCTCACATGAGAAGAGGGGCTCTGTAAAAGATTAGAATTCGACCCTGATAACACCTAAAAACCTCCATGACTTTAAAAGTCCAATGATAAAATATGTTATAGCCACCCAATGGAATATTATTCAGCCCTTAAAAGGAAAGAAATCTGATACCTGCTATTTTAGCAATAAGCCTTTGAGGACATCATCAAAAATGAAATAAGGCAGTCATAAAAGTACAAATGCTGTGTTGTCCCACTGATAATGGGCCTTGGAGCTGTCAGTTTCACAGAGATTGTAAGATAGAACATGAGTTGCCAGGCAGAGTTTCAGCTGTGTGGAAGATGAGAACCTTCTGCAGCTGGATGGTGGTGAAGGTCTCAGCACTGTTACTCTCTAATGCCACTGAATCGCATAGCTGAAGTAGTTAAAATTCTATTCCATGTATATTTTGCCTCAAAAAGAAAATGTAGCTGGACATTAGAGGTTCATGTCTTAATATTAGCCACTCAGGAGGATGGGATCAGAGAATCATGGTTCGAAGCCAACCTGAGCAGGAAAGTCTGTGAGACTTATCTCCAGTTTATCACCAAAAAGCTGGCTGCAGTAGTAGAGTGTTCTTCTTAAGCAGTATGCCAAGCAAGAACGTGAGGCCCTGAGTTCAAGCCCTAGTATTACCACCAAAAAGACAAGCAAAGGAATGCAGTTGTCCCTCTGTGTCCATAGGGCAGGATTCGTGGCCCCTGTGTTCAAGTCTTCTGAGTAAGATAACATTTGTGCAGGAGCCTCACATCCTCCACGGACCTGGAATTGTCTCTGATCTCCTGAATGCCTCCTATAACCTCAGTGCTCTGTGATTGTTGCATTGTGTATTATTTAGGAATTAATGGCAAGAAAAATGTGGGTCTAGGAGTTTGGCCCTGGTGGTAGAGTGCTTGCCTGGCATGCACGAACACCCAGATTCGATTCCTCAGTATCACATACACAGAAAAAACTGGAAATGGTGCTGTGGTTCAAGTGGTAGAGCGCTAGCCTTGAGAAAGCCCAAGGAGAGTACTCAGGTCCTGAGTTCAAGCCCCAGGACTGGAAAAAAAAGGTGTAATTTCCCATCCTCTTCAATGTTTTCCATGTGTGGTTGGTTGCTTTAGGATGTGAAATGCAACATTTACTATCGAGTGTAAGTGTATGTAAATTGAGGACTCTTGCTGTTTATACAGCAGGAGTGATGCTTGAGCCTTTAGGAGCTAATGTTAGGAGTAAGCTTAGCCTAGAGGTCACTTTGGAAAAGGTGAGGTCAGATCATACCACCAGAGGGGCTTCTGGAGATCTGGTCATGTTGCCTTGCTTTGGTTGGGAGGATTTTATGGCTTCACTATTTTGTGTTAATTGGATTATATTCGTAATCGTTTACTTTTATGTGCCTGTATTATGCTTAAAACATTAGTTGGGCACCAGTGGCTCACACCTGTAATCTTATTTATTTAGGAGATTAAGACCAGAGAATCATGGTTCAAAGCCAGCCCAGATAAAAAAAAGTCCATGAACTCTTTATTTCCAATTAATTACCAAAAAGCCAGAAAAAACGCATAGCTATGGCTCAAGTGGTAGAGCATTAACTTTGAGCACAAAAACTCAAGGACATCACCCAGGTTGTGAGTTCAGGCCCCAGGACAAACTCAAAAATGAAATAAAGATTTATATCTAATTAAAATACTAACAGATGGATAGGGCTAGCATTCTAAAACCCTTGAGGGGCCTAGCATGGTGGTGCATGCCTGTTAGCCCAGCTCTCAGGAGCCTGAAGCAGAGGTGCTCAAGTATGACCCCTGCACTGCATAGCAAGACCTGGCCTCAAACTAAATAGGTAAATAAGTAAACAAAGAAGTTGTTGGTTCCCGGGGTGTAAGGTGAGCCTCTGAGCTGACATTTAGACTATTTCTGAATGAATGGTTTTCCTGATGTCTGCAGCCTGGCTCTTCTGAGAGAAATCATTTGGCTTGGACATGGCACGTACTCCTTAACAGATTTCTTTCTTCGTGTGTTTTTGCTGTGATTTCCAGAGCTTAAAGAAGCCCAGCGGAGGAAAAAGCAGCTGGAGGAACGATGCCGAGTGGAAGAGAGCATTGGAAACGCTGTGCTTACCTGGAATAACGAGATCTTGCCCAACTGGGAAACCATGTAAGCTGTGGCTTCATGGCCGCTGTCGAGCGGTGGGCCATTTGAGGGGCTTGGCCCAGCCCCATAGCACCTTGCCTGGACCGTCTTCGTAACCCCACCCCTGAGTACCCCCTACTTCCCATTTCAGTGACTTGGTGTGGTTCTCTGTATAAAAACTCTGTAGCTTAGCTGACAGATTCTTTGTGAGATATCTTGTGACAGGATTCTTTCCCCGCCTCCTTCCTTTTCTCCTCCTCTGGATCTCAGTCCCAGAGGGACCCCCAGCAGGAGTTGCTGCTTTTCAGTTTCAGGACATTTGCACTTCCTGTTTCCTGTGCCTTCAAGTGCCAACTCCTGTTTGTTCTGTAGGGCTCAGTCTTGCCCAGGAGGGACTGTCCGTGTCCCCCCTCCCTCCCCCGCGTTTCTATAGAAGACCCCCTGGGGGCTCTGACGCTGTGTGCTCAAGCTTTTCTCTGAGGACGGAAACTGGGCTGTCTTTGATGTGGTCCCTCCGTGTCCGTGTGTGGCATACTCAGTGGGAACTGTCAGCGATGACATCCTCACTTCTGAGGGACAGCTGGACCTTACGTTTTCCTTCTGTGTGATCACTGTGGAGAGGCCAGTGTGGGGGTAGCCGTGCCAAGTCCATGTGGAGACCAGTGGGGAGCAGAGGTTCCTCTGCTCTTGTCCCTCTTGGCACAATGCTGGGGACTCCTTACGCTCAGTGGGTGTCACTGCAGGGACCAGACAGCCCTGTTGATGTCTCTGCTGAGGAAACACGCTGTGCTTTGCGCTTGCTTTTCTAGATACTGTCCCTCAGAAGCTGGACGCTGCCAGCAAACCTTGAATACCTGTTCTTAAACTGGCCCCCACAATCAAAGCAGAGATTCTGGAAGTGGCGCTGCAGCTAAACGTGGTAGCCTTGAACTGAAGAGCTCAGGGACAGTGCCCAGCCCAGAATTCAAGCCCTACAACTGACAAAAAAAAAAAAAAAAGCAGAGATTCTCAGAATTTGCGATATGCTGGGTGCCCCATTTTTTCCTATGGTGCCTACAGGGTGTGGTCTGGATGCACACACAATGGCTGCCATCCAGTGCCAGGAGCTATGCTGGGTGCTTTGTGCTCTACCCACGTACTTCTTGGTGCATCCTTGGGGGATGGGCTGGCTTAGCTTCTGGAGTTCAGAGACAGCACAGGTCCGGAGAGAAGTAAGTAGCTTAGCTGCACGTCCCTCAGGCTGGTGGAGTCTACAGCCTCAGAGCTGATGCTCACAGCCGAGCTGTGTTCAGGACACGAGAGGCTGGCACCTGCACCCTTGGCCAGTCTTTTGTCAGTGTGTGCTCGTCGTGATCGAATGAAGGACAGGGATGCCCTTAGAGGGCACTCACTTCTCAGGATCCATCCCACTGTCAGGGTTTGGCAGAGTGTGCTTGACCTCACCTATCTAGCATGTCCTTGAGGGCTGCCCTGTGGGGCTCCTGAGGGCCGCCCTTCCACTTCTAGCTCTTTGCCCACACTCAGGTATTGGCAGTCGTACAAGTTCATCTGTGTGTGTGTGTGTGTGTGCGCGTGCGTGTGCGTGCGTGTGTGTGTGTGTGTGTGTGTGTGTGTGTGTGTGTGTGTGTGTGTGTGTGTGTGTGTGTGCGCGCGTGCGCTGGTCCTGGGGCTTCAACCCCAGGGCCTGGGCGCTATCCCTGAACTTTTTTGCTCAAAGCTAGTGTTCTGCCACTGGAGCCACAGCTCTTCTTCTGGGATCTTTGGTGGTTAGTTGGAGAGTCTCGTGGACTTTCCTCAGATCTTAGCTTCCTGGATAGCCGGCGTTACAGGTGTGAGCCCTGGTGCCCAGCCCGGCGTTTCTTGTCCGGTTTTGCTTCCTGTCCTGCTGTTGGTCACTCAGCACTTGGTTTTGTAAGGTGGCTGCCCTCTCATTTGGGGTACAACCAGGTAGCAAGTCCCCTGGAGGCCAACTCCCCGTGGCGTGAGGCCAGGCGTGTGTGTAGACAGACCTTTCTGTTTTGTTTGTGTGTGTGTTTGGTTGTTTTGCCGGTCCTGGGGCTTCCTCAAGGCTAGCACTCTACCACTTGAGCCACAGCCCCACTTCCAGCTTTTTGTGTGTATGTGGTACCGAGGAATCAAACCTGGGTCTTCATGTGTGCCAGGACAAACTCCCGGCCCGGACAAGCCTTTCCTCGGGGAGAACCAACTCAGAAACCGCTGTTCCTCTTCTTTCCAGGTGGTGCTCTAGGAAAGTTCGAGATCTGTGGTGGCAGGGAATCCCACCGAGTGTGAGAGGCAAAGTCTGGAGCTTGGCCATTGGCAATGAGCTGAACATCACCCATGGTGAGTGGCTTGCATGGTGCAAGGCTCAGGGGTTTAGCCCTTGTGTCCCTGTTGGTCCTTTAGGACAGCACTTCCAGGGGGCAGGGAGCTGCATCTTGGAGAAGGGCAGTTGGGAGGCCAGGGCAAATGTCCTAAATAGAGCAAGATGATACGGCGGGCTCTGGCGAGACCCTCCTCAGAGTCCTGTACAAGGTGAGCCTCATTGGGACATGTGGACGGACCGCTGTCTGTCCTGGGCACCTACGGTGCTTTGTGGGCTGTTTTCAGGCCGTGGGAGGGTAGACGGCATACTGCTCTAGGGCCAGTGTCCTTGTGGCATTGGAAGCTGAAGTGTCACGCTTGTGGTCTGCACGTTGTCAGTCCCTACCTGCCCTGTGCCCAGTGTGCATGCCCAGAGTCACTTCCGAAGCTCAGAAGTGTGACTGTCAGGTGTGTCGGGTGCTGGGCCCGAGTGTGAGGCAGGGCCCGGTGTCCCTGGGCCTCGGAGCGCACAGACCGAGCTTGGAGCTCAGGCGCTGGAGCAGCTGCTTGCTCCTGTTCCTTCTAGTCTGAAGCTGAGCTGAGAGGGCTGAATGGCCGGCCTCCCTGCTGCTCTCCTTCCTCTTACGCCTGAAAGTGCAGCAATCAAAGCCTGCGAGTGTGAGGCAGACTAGCGAGTACCTTCCAGCTCCAGTCAGCTTGCCGCTTGTGTCTTAGTGGCTTGATTATCCTGCACTTACTTACTGCCTTGTTCAGGCCGTATCTGAGTAGCGTAGCTGAGGCTTAGGTGGTGTCTGGCGTCCTGAAGAGAGGAAGTCGGGGCACTAAACTGCCTCAGAGCACCTTTTCTAGCTAAATCCATGCCTGCCAGAACTTGTCTCTAAGGCCTTTACATGGGATGATGTATGAGAGGGATGTTGTGAAAGTGTGATTTAGAAAACACACTCAAGGGACAACTGCAGAACTTTCTATGCGGGTTGTTTTTTGGTTTTTTTTTGCCGGTCCTGGGGCTTAAACGCAGGGCCTGAGCACTCGCTCTCCTTGGACTTTCTCCAGGCTAGAGCCACAGCATCACTTCCTGCTTTTTCTATGCATGTGGTACTGAAGAATCCAACCCGGGTCTTTGTGTATACCAGGCATGCACTCTACCCCTAGGCCAAACTCCTAACCAAGTGGTCTATGTTCTTAAAGAAGTTCTGGGGCTAGGAATTTGGCCGAGTGGTAGAGTGCTTGCCTTGCATGCACAAAGACCAGGGTTCAAGTCCTTGGTACCACATATATAGAAAAAAGCCAGAAGTAGTATTGTGGCTCAAGTGATAGAGCTCTAGCCTTGAGAAAGCCCAGGGACAGTGCCCAGGCCCTGAGTCCAAGGCCCAGGACTCGGGGGGGGGGGGGGGGGAGAAGAAGTTCTAGGTGCTTATCAACAACCCTGTCTGTGCAAATTGGCTGTTAGGCACAAAACTTAGTCTGTGTTTAATTGTTGGTTCTACCTGATGTCTGGGTTGATTTTATTTAAATGAAAGCCTTTGATGCACTGTATCTAGTAGGTCAGGCGAGGCAGCAAATTCATCACGTGTGTGTCTTACAAGTTTGAGACTTTGTATAAGCTATGCCTGAGTGATTAGCTGCCTTACCATTGCCTGACTGTTGGCTCTGCCACCTGTGCCCATCGTAGCTCCCCTTGCATGTGGCAGGCACTCAGCATCTTGTGTGGCCTCCCTGACCTTTGTCTCATTGCCTTTCCACGCCAGCCTCAGACATAGTGATCTGGGGGTCTGATTGCTGAGTGCTTGGTCTCTTATGTGTCATTGGCTATGACCCTTTCTGGGTAGGTCTTAATGGCATAGTTTTCTTCTTGAAACCCTTTGCATCATGGGAGAATTAGGTACTATATCCTCAGCCATGGATAATGTGAGAGGAGCCAGGGTTCCCGTTCCAGACCTGGCTGATTTTGAAGCATCAATTGTGGTTTGGAAGCACCTAAGTTTGCCCCATTTCTGGTTGTAATTGGAAACTTCATGAAACTGAAACTAATAGCACTTTTAAAACTTTACTCCTGTGCAAGTCAGGCCAATACTTTGAATGGGGTTAGGAGTCTGAGAAGAAGGTAGAATACCTGCTCCTGTGGCTGTGGTACATGCCAGTGGCCTTGCCAGTGAAGCAGGCACCTCCCACAGAAAGTGTCAGCTGTGACACTCTGGCTAGGCTTTGCTCTGAGACTACCAGCCTCTGAGCCTTCCACTTCTAGTCAAGTGGAAGGAAGATCCCTGGTGGTCACGGGCCACACAGCCCTCTGTGTCCACCTCCCTCCACATGACAGCAGCACCAGCCGCCTCCTGGAAGCTGGGAGCGGGCGGAAGTCCTGCATGCTGTTCCCACCAGCTCAGCATACCACGTTTGTTCTTTGAACCCTTGGCTTTCTGTGTAATGATGATAGGAAGTTGTCTTCCATAACTCTGCCCTCCGGCCACTGCAGGCTGGCTTGGATTTTGCAAGGTAGACAGGACCATTAATCAAGATTTTACCTGGTGGCTTTTAATAGTGTACTGGAATTTACATTGCACTGTAATGAAATAGCCCGGTTGGCCCTGGCAGCAGATGTGCTCACTTCATTTTCCAGAGGTTAGAGAAAAAAAGTAGAGTGACCACCTTGTGGGTAGCTTCAGTTCCTATCTCTGTAATCAGCCAGTGGTCTGCAGTGGCCGGGATACCTGGGAGCTGGGAAGCATTGAGGCCAGGGGCTAATAGAAAGCAGCACAGGACATGGGTATATGGTAGGCATGTCTGCTTGTGAGACTTGTTAGCATGGGTCACTGAACCCATATAGCAAGCCACCATATGAAAGAGCAGCTGGAAAGCGGGTTTTATGGACTCGGGCTGTTCTGACACTTCTCTTTGCCAGAAGACCTGTCCTGGGCATGCCCCACCCCACCTCACTTCAACAGCAAGAGAAAGAAGTCAAGTCTGCCATGCAGGTTGCCCAACGTGTTTTTTTCGTGCCAGTACTGGGACTTGAACTCTGGTTCTAGGTGCTGTTGTTTAGGTTGTTCTTGTTTGTTTGTTTGCTTGCTTGCTTAAAGTGAGCAGTCTACCACTTGAGCCACAGCTGCTCCACTTTTGGCTTTTTGGTCGTTAACTGGAAATGACTGTCCCATGGGTTTTCCTGCTCAGGCGGGCTTTGAAGCTGTGTCCTCAGATCTCACCCTTCTGGGTGGCTAGGATTGCAGACATGCCTCACCAGCTTGTGCAGCCCATTTTGATTTTTCATCTTTGTCAGAAGGCTCAGCTGCCTGCCTCAGTGTTTGAATTGCAGAGCTGAATGATCAGGGTTCTGCATCTTCACTTCTCAGTGGATTTCTGTAGGAACATTGTTCATGTGCTTCTATGTGTTATACCCATGTGACTGCCCTTAGAACTCCTCGGTGTTGATGCTTACAAAAACATTTCTACCCACTTTATTATATAGTGGCTTATATTCTGTCGATGTTAGTATACATTTCTAAACTGAATTCTCTTAAAAATATACACATCTTCAAGGAAGCTTTTAAATGTCTTTCTGGCAGAATTACATTATGGGGGATTTTAGTGATTTTTATCTTTGGGGATTGCAGCATTCAGGATGATGGTGTTCAGAATTAGGACTTGGAGATCAGATGGGCCCCTGCTTACCCTGCCTGCCCCGCCTCTTTCAGCCCGGTAGACCTCAGGTGCTCTGTCTCTGTCTGGGACTGTTGGCTGTGCACACAGTGAGCCCTCATCCGGGGAGAGGCAGTTCGCAGATCCCAGCGATTGGGAGTGCCATGCTGTGGATGGACTGGGGTGAAGACCATGCTGGGCTGGGCATGTGTTCTTTTGTTGTGCGTGGCTGTGCCTCCCAGGCATAAAAAGGACTTGTAGGCCGAGTCAGGAGGAGTTGCTCGACTCTACAACGACTGAAGGAGTTAGTTATGCATTCTCTGGGGTTCTGGGAGCAGAGGCTCACGTGACACTCACTCTGAGGTTTTCCTTCCAGAGCTCTTTGACATTTGTCTGGCCCGGGCAAAGGAGCGGTGGCGGTCCCTCAGCACAGGAGGCCCAGAAGTGGAGAGTGAAGGTACAGACGACAGGGAGGCTGGGCCTGGGTGCTGCAGATGTGGGCAGTTAACCCCTTCCTTCCTGGTTAGCGCCCACGGATGGGCCCCCATGCTGCCTCATGGGAAGGGTCATTTTGAAAGGGAATGGAAGAACAGAACCCACTGTGCCCAATGTGTGTACCCCAGCATGCAGGAGGTCTGCTCATAACCACTGTCATTCTGGGAAAGCCATTCCCTGGTGCCTGGTGCCGAGATCCATGGAGCATTGCATCTGCTTCCTGAGAGGCCGGGAGGCGGCCACGCCAGGCACAAGAATGACCACTTCTCTTGGTTAAGAAATAGACTTCCTGATGATTTTTTTTTTTTGGCCAGTCCTGGGCCTTGAACTCAGGGCCTAAGGCTAGAGCTCTTCCACTTGAGCTACAGTACCACTCCCAGCTTTTTCTGTGTATGTGGTACCAAGGAATCAAACGCGGGTCTTTGTTTATGCTAGGCAAGCACTCTACCACTAGGCCAAACTCCTGGCCCGGTTAGAATTTTTTATGTGGAGAATATATCCATTTGCTTAGCAGTTTCGGGACTGTAGGACATAATTAACCACTGTGTTGTACAGTAGCGCTCTTGTGCCTTTTCTCTTAACTGAAGCGGAGCTTTTGAACCGCCATCAGCCTAGCTCCACCTATGCAGTGTGACCACTCTCCTTCTTTCCACAGATGCTGGGTTTTCCACAGCAGACAGAGAGGCCAGTCTGGAGCTTATTAAACTGGACATTTCTAGAACGTTCCCTAATCTCTGCATCTTCCAGCAAGTAAGTGGTAGTTGTATGTTACGAGTATGTTTGTCTACAGTTCATCAGTGCTGAGCTACCTGGATTTGTAATCAAGTTTTCCAAGTAGTTTGGGGAGAGTGGGGTGGATGTCACTGCTGGTTCTTTTGGACATGAAGTTGGTGTAACAGGGTCCTTCTCAAACAGGGTGGTGGCTGTACTTCTGCTTGAATGCTGATTCTGTCCTGTGCCGTGTACAGTTGTGTGCTCAGCAAGGCTATCAGGACAGCAAGCCAGGAGAAAGGGTGCAGCAGAACGGGAGGTCTTACAGCTCTACACTCCATGCTTGGGGAAGGGCAGAGCCAAGGTGATGGGGTTTCTAAGCTGGTGGACTAGAGAATGGGGCGCCATTGGGGTAGAAGTCAGCTGTGGCCATCAGGGTAGAGAGGACTTGGCTGTGTACGGATGGCTCGAGAGGAGCAAGAGGAGACTCCCTGCGGGCCGTTGAGCACAGCCCCGGCTGCCGATAGGAAGTTTTAGTCCTAGCAGAGCAGACGTTCCGTGTGAGCGTGTGGACACCCGCTGGGAGTCTGCCTTGATCTCCCTCCAGTCAGAACCGGTGGTCCTGCTAGCTGTGGTCCAGACCCTCTGCTCCTGCTCCTTCCGTGAGCTCTCTGCCTTCTCTCAGGTGAGAATCTTGTCACTGTGGGTCACTGCAGCAGCCTTCCTTCTTTCTCTTGCCTCCTGCCTGCCACCACTCCCTTCTTCGCTCCGGAGCAGTCGTGGAATGTCCAGTCTGACCTTGTGTGCCCTGCCCTGTAGTGGCTTGCCTCTAAGAGCCTAGAATGGGGAGGCTGGGAGAGTCAGTGGTTAGGCCTCACCCAAGTCCAGACATGCTCCACAGGCGTCTGGTCGTTGATGGCACAGAGAGGTGCTTGGACTAGGTTTACTGCTGTCTCACAGGGAGTGCAGGGAGCGTGGGACAGCAGTGGTCAGGGAATTCCCTGGTCCTCGGGGAGAGAGAACTGTGTCAGAGAGGACCAGGTTAGTCAGCACAGCCCCCCGGAGGGCTGCTCTGCTGAGTGGGAGGTGGCTGTGGGTGGCAAGAAGAGCGCTGAGAGCACTCGAGGCAGAGCATGGGGGCCGGGATGGCAGCTGGTGTCTTGGCCTGGAAGGCAGAAGCACCCTGAGCACCACAGTGCCTTAGGAGGGAAGAACAGGAGGAGCTTTACCTGCAGGGTGTGGAGGTCGCTGTCAGATTCTGCCTCGTGCAGATGATGTAGCAGCTCCATGCCAAGAGACTTCAGATCTAGAGTGTCGCATTCTGATAACACAGTGTCCTGGTTCTACTCTGCTTCCTCCTCCCGCTTGCTCCCTGTGCCTGTGGAAGCTGTCCATTCCTTCCTTCCAGGTCTTACTTACCCTTAGCTTTTTTGCTCATAGCTGGTGCTTTACCACATCTGGGTTTTTTGTTGGTGGTAGTGCACGTGGCTTAAACTTAGGCCCTGAACTCTTTTGCGCAAAGATAGTGCTCTACCAATTAGCACGACTTCTGGTTTTCTGGTGCTTAAGAGTCTGGTAGATGTTACTGTCCAGCCTGGCTTTTTTTTTTTTTGCCAGTCCTGAGCTTGACCTCAGGGCCTGAGCACTGTCCTTAGACTTTATCAAGGCTAGGGCTCTACCACTTGAGCCTTCCAGCTCAAGTGGCTCACTTGAGCCACTTCCAGCTTTTTCTATGTCTGTGGTAGGGAGAAATTGAACGCAGGTCTTCATGCATGCTCGGCAAGCACTCTACCACTAGGCCAAACTCCTGGCCCCAGACTGGCTTTGAACTGCAGTTCTCATATCTCAGCCTCCTGAGCAGCTAGGATTACAGGCATGCACCCCGCTGGCACATTCTGTTTTCATTGTGTCCTGGTCTAACTCCCTCCCACCAAGATATTTAGCTTTATTTTTTTTTTGCCTTTTTCTAAAAGATTTTATTAACATTCATGTTTGTATCATATTTCAAATGTCATGTTTAACAAACAAGTATTCACGAAGGGAATTGCTGTATACAATCACTGGCATTTAGATTTTAGAAAATAATTAAAATTAAGCCCAGTCTTTGTATGTCATAGATACACATTAATCTTTGTAATAAAACATTATGTCTATAGAATATATAGCCCATCATAGATTTTTATGTCTATGTAGTTATGTTTATATCTCCAAGACCATTTTTTTTTTTTTTTTTTTTTTGCCAGTCCTGGGCTTGAGCTCAGGGCCTGAGCACTGTCCTTGGACTTTCTCTAGGCTAGAGCTCTACCACTTGAGCCTCAGCACCATTTCTGGCTTTTTTCTATGTATGTGGTACCGAGGAATCAAACCCGGGTCTTCATGCATGCTAGGCAAGCACTTTAACCACTAGGCCAAACTCCCGGCCCCTCCAAGACCGTTTTTATAACCTTGGGTACCCAGTATTTGAGTCATTACTCTTGTACTGTTTGGATCTAATATCTACATATTAAGGATACCATGGACCTTCTGTTCCTTTGGTCCTGACTTATCTCACTTAACATGTTTCACTCTAATTTCATCCACTTCCCCTAGAATGCCATTATTTTATCTTGTCTGTTGGCTATGTAGAATTCCATTGTTTATATATATATACACGTACATATATATATATATATATACACACACATATATACGTAAATATATACATATATATATATATATATATATATTTGAGAAACCTCCACGCTGCCTTCCAGAGTGGCTGAACTAGTTTGCATTCCCACCCGCAGTGTGGTAGGGTTCCTCTTTCTCCACAACCCTGCCAGTATTTGTCGTTGCAAGACATTTACCTTTAAAAACTGATCAATGCCTTCTTTTCCCATAGCTGTGGGCCAGATTCATCTGGTTGCAGCCACCCTAGGCTCCGGGTTGGGGATTGATTTTACCACCCCATCCCAGGCACTAGGTCCGTGGCTCTAACAGCCCCCTTCTCCAGGCTGTAGGTTAGTTGTCTGTTCTACTATTGCTGTTTTTTTCTTCTCTCACCTTCTATGATTTGGAAGTATCTTTTCTTTTACTTGGCTTTTTCTGTGCGTCAGAATGTGCTAGTCTGCTCCCTGTCTATAAGCTACCAGATAGCCTGTGGAATGACTTCCTGTCCCCTCCTGGAGTGCCTGTTTACGTGCTCACTAAACTCAAGTGGATGTGGACAGTAGGTGTTGGATTCGGTCCAGCCATCCCTTGGAGCGTCTTCCAGCATTCTGGCAGCCCTGTGGGGCGGCTCTGGGCTTTCTTCTGTGCTTGATTAGCGAGGCTAAAATCACATCCATTCTCCTGGAAACACCTAAATGGAAGTCTTGGAGGGATGGAGAGATGTTTAAAATAAAACAGAAGCTGTGTGCCCCCTGAGCCGGTCATACAGAAAGAGGGCAAGGAAACAGAGAGGATGGCGGGTGGGGGAAGGGAGGCAGGAAGAATGGTGTGAGGGCCTTGGAAAGTGTGGGGTCTGAGCAGGCAGGACTGCTTGCCTGGCCACCTGGGCCTTCTGTGAGCATGGAAAGGGATGCCCAAGCCAAATGGAGGCATTTCATTGGGCTCACACATGACCGGCCAGCTTTCTCCCAAGGAGCTTTCTTGCTTGTGAGCTGTGACTCAGAGTTAATTTATTAAACTGCATAATGCATTCAGAGCTGCTGGCATGGTGCTTGGCAAGTTCCTCCGAATAGTGGTACCCAGTGGCAGTGGCGGGTGCATTCGGAGACTAACAGTTCTTACGCTTGTGTTGTTTGCTGTCACCCCTTCTAGGGTGGCCCGTATCATGACATGTTGCACAGTATTTTGGGCGCTTATACTTGTTACCGGCCGGATGTGGGTTATGTAAGTGACCGTTTTTCAATATTTTATAATGCTATCATCTACAGCAAAATGTTGCCCAACACATGTTTGCCTCGGTCGTGAGGTCCAGGAGTACAGAGCGTCTCCTGGGAAGGCTCCAGTCCCTCAAAGACGTGGAGCTGGCTTGGCTGACCTGCCCTCTCCGCGCTGTCATTGAGAGTGACATCCCTTTTTGCATGTGTTTTCCCAACTTTAAATCAGCAAAGTCCTTAGCAGTAACCCCTTGAAAGTTGCAGCTGCTGTTCCTGAGGCTGAGCAGATGTGTGTGCATGCAACAGACACTAAGATGCAGCATTCGCAGCTTAAGTCTCAAGTGCAGAGGACCTAGCAGGGTTGGGCTATGATTTTTCACGGGGAAAGGCTGCGGACAGCAGAGCTGGGGCGGGCGGGACACAGCAGTGCTCTGAGAAGGATGGGTTGGAATCGAGGGCTGGCAGCTGAGTCTTGGGAGGTGGTGCGGGATGGCTGCATGCCCTTACTATAGTGAAAGGGAGTTTGGGCTGCTCCCGACGCGAGGCGTGGCAGCACTGCTCTGATCTTGTGTCTGCTTCGGTTAACAGGCTTTTCTCTCCCCCTCAGGTTCAGGGTATGTCCTTTATTGCCGCAGTGTTGATCTTGAACCTAGATACTGCAGATGCCTTCATTGCTTTTTCTAATCTTTTGAATAAACCCTGTCAAATGGCGTTTTTCCGAGTGGATCACAGCCTTGTGAGTATGTTCTGTGTGCACGCCCCAGGGCCAGTCTGTCTTTCCAGGGGAAATTGTGTGTGTGTGTGTGTGTGTTTTCTCCACAAAGCCTTTTTTTTTTTTTAATTTGAAGAATTAACATTGATTTTTACATCATATTTCAAATGTTTAACAAACAAGTATTCAGGAAGGGAATCTCTATATACAATCACTGGCACTTAGGTTTTAGAACATAATTAAAATTAGGCTGAGGGTTTGTATGTCATAGAGACATATTAATCTATGTAATAATACATTATGTCTATAGAGTCCTAAATTTTTATGTCTATGTAGTTGTGTTTATATTTCCAATACCATGTCCATAGCATTGGGTACGTAAGTATTGAGTCATTGCTCTTGTATTGTTTGGATCTAATCGCCACATATTAAGGATACTGGCACCTTTTGCCAGTCCTGGGCTTGGGCTCAAGACCTGAGCACTGTCCTTGGGCTTTCTCAAGACTAGAGCTCTACCACTTGAGCCACAGCACCATTTCTGGCTTTTTTCTATGTGTGTGGTACCGAGGAATCGAACCCCGGTCTTCATGCATGCCAGGCAAGCACTCTACCACTAGGCCAAACCCCCAGCCCCACAGAGACATATTTGGAGCACTCTTAAGGAGCATTCTAAAGTGGAAGATTGTTTGGTTACGGTCCCAAACCTCAATGGAGAAGCACATGGTCAGTAGCCACATGCATGAACGTGTTACTGCATTCCCAAGAAAGTGTTCTTTACTGGGGAGGAGGGCAGCTGCATGCAGTCATGGGTGCCGCAAGCAGGAGCACTAGTATTGGTGTTCATTTAGGGGACTGTCAGATAGAAATGACAGTCAGCACCCACGGGGTTGGAACTCTGCTCAGGCACAGGGAAAAGGAAGAGAACAGTGCCCCTTTGTTTAAAAATTAAACAGGGAGGAGCCAGGAGTTTGGCCTCGTGGTAGAGTGCTTGCCTAGCATGCACAAAGACCCTGGTTCAATTCCTTAGTACCATGTACATAGAAAAGTTGGAAATGGCGCATACCTGTAACCCTAGCTACTCAGGAGGCTGAGATCTGAGAATCGCTGTTCAGAGCCAGCCCAGACACTAAAGTCTCTGAGACTCTTATCTTCAATTAACCACTAGAAAACGGGAAGTGGGGCTGTGGCTCAAGTGGTAGAGCTCTAGCCTTTAGAAAAGCCAAGGACAGGGTTTTGCCAGGACTGGCAAAAAAAGAAAGAAAGAAAAGAAAACATAAAAAAACAAACAAACAAAAAACCCTAAAAAGGGCTATTTTAAAGGCTCCAGCTTACTTAAGGGGCTGCTGCCCATACTCTGCCCCTCTCGCTGTGTAGTGGAGCTCTGTGGTCCAGATGGATGAAGAGACTCAGCAGGGAAGTGACTGCCTTAGAGGCTTCAGGAGTGGGGAGGAGCTGAGAGTCGAGTCCCCTCTAGTTCCTAAGCTTTTGCTTATTCTAGAGCCACCAATTCAGTGACTCCATCCACTTTTAAGCCAGCATGGCCCTGGTTTTCTGCTAGTTACCAGTGGCATCTTAGTTTCCTTCAGCTGGGGAGTGTTTCCCCTGCATCCCGTCTCGGAATCTGCTGCTGAGCTGTGGCCACCAGTAAGGTGGAAAGTGGCAGGACCAGTCCAGAAGACGATGAGGCATCGTGTGTTTCAGAAACGGTTCTGCCTACAGGACTCTGTCTGAGAGTCCGAATTCCACATAAGGCATTATGCACAGAGAGGACCATTGTGCAATCCGTTGTCCCTGTGAGGAGGAAAGCAGGGTTAGGTGGAGTTGAGGGGAAGCAGATGGTGAATTAAAGTCCTATCTGGGTAGGAAAATCTGGGAGACTCTTATTTCTAATAAACTAGCAAAAAGTCAGAAGTAGAGCTGTGTCTCAAGTGGTAGGGAGAAACCTAAGGGATAGAGCCGAGGCTCTGAGTTCAAGCCCTAGTATTGGCAAAGCAAAACAAACTAAAAAAAACTGTCCTTAGTGATTTCAGCTTATTTATTTATTTTTAGGTGGTTCATGGGGCTTGAACTCAGCCTGGGCGCTGTCCCTGAGCTCTTCAGCTCAAGGCTAACACCCTACCCTTGAGCCAAGGCCCACTTCCCATTTTTTAGAGGTTCATTGGAGATTAGAGTCTCAGGTCCTTTTGTACCCAGGCTGGCTTTGAACCTCGATCCTCAGATCTCAGCCTCCTGAGGAGCTAGGATGACAGGCGTGAGCAGTCACCCGGCTTCAGCTTACGTTTTTAAGGAGAAACCAGAACTGTGAGCTGAGTGTGATCCTGGGTCAGGATACGTTTCTTCCAGCAGCATACGTGTGCTACTCCCAGTGTCTCAAGAGCCCAGCCCTTGCACCCTAAGCTAGCACCCCCCACCACGGCCGCAGCTGTGCACTGCTGCACGTCCCGGGGAGGGCGCGTCCCCGGGGAGGGCGGACCACTTGGTGTAGTGGCCCTTCATGAAGATGAATGATCTGCCTGTGCAGGCAAGAGTGGGAGCGAGCAGTGCAGCTGCTCCCCTCCCGTGGGGAGTCCCCCTACTGTTCCCCCACTTTGTGTGTAATTTCCTTACAGACGCTGTAGGACACTGAAAAGCAAGCCCTAGGAAGGCCCAGGTCCCGGCTGCCTCCTGTTGTAGAGATTCCACGCTCACTGTGTTCCATGGTTCACATGTTGATGCCTGTGTGTGGCCTTGCTTCTGACTCTAGGCTGCCTTCCTGCCAGGAGTGCCAGGAGTGGGCAGGGCTTCAGAAGAGAGTGGGCCTGCCACCCTCCTGTGGGACAGGCCCCAGTTTAAGGCCTAGTGCTACCACACACCAGTGCTTTAGCCAGTTTCAGGTCCCCTTTCTATAAACTGAAGTAGTAGCAAGATGTGGAGGGTGGATGTGGTGTTTATTACAGCTTGCCTAGACATTGCTTACAGTGAACAGCCATTCAGAAACGAATTGTTAGAGGTCTAGGAGCATGGCCTAGTGGTAGAGTGCCCACCTAGCATGCACAAATGAGGTCGATTCCTCGGTACCAAGTACACAGAAAAAGCCAGAAGTGGCGCTGTGGCCCAAGTGGCAGAGCACTAGCCTTGAGCAAAAAGTGTCCAAGGACAGTGCCCAGGCCCTGAGTTCAAACTCCAGGACTGGCAAAAAAAAAAAAAAAAAGAAAAGAAGAAAGAAAGAACTAATTGTTAGAGTCTAAAAGTTCAAGGGAAGTACATTGTCTTTAGTTGGTGGGAAACAGGCTGATTAATGATTTCATTAGTATATTTCACATTGTCTTCCTAGATGTTGACTTATTTTGCTGCATTTGAGGTTTTCTTTGAAGAAAATTTGCCGAAACTATTTGCGCATTTCAAGAAGAACAACTTGACTCCTGACATCTACCTAATTGATTGGTGAGACTGAGTTTCCATTGCTTGTGGAGTGTTTTCTCGATCTCCCACCCCTGGTCCCGTCCTCCCTGCCCTCCCCCTGAGCCTCCCGCAGGGTCCTCTGTGTTCTCCTGGCTTCTGTCCTGCCCACCTGGGGCTCCTGGCAATTTGGCCCTCTGTTAAAAGGTACTCAAGTTGGGGTGAGCTGGACACAGCACCTGCCTGCCAGCAGTGGCTACATGCTGGCAAGGTGTGTGCCATGGCACTGCACTGTCCAGCGGGCACTGGGTGCTCTGGGAACAGACAGAAGTCCAGAGGGAGGGAAGAGGACCAGAGTCCGTGGAGGAGATGGGGAAGTTGAGCAGGTGGGAGCCATAAGAAGCAGCATGAGGCCTCAAGAGTTGGCAGGAGTGATAGTGGCAGGGGTGGGGGTAGGGACGGGGGTTGGGCAGAGGTTGTCAGAGGGGAGTCTGGGAGGGCTGGCCATACAGGAGCCTTGCTGAGGGCTTGGACAGGGTTTCATTGGCTGCAGGGGATGGTTGATGGTTTGTGTGGGGCCCAAGTGAGTTCCTAGCAGCTTGATAGGCACAGAGATCAAGAGGGAAAGCAGAAGCAGGTGGTGAGTGGGCAGTGGAGGCGTGGGTATGTCCAGGAACACAGTGTGGACTTGCCAGAGGATCATGGTTCACTTGAGTGGTGGCCAGTGAGGGGCTGCAGCCGGGCCCAGAAACAGCAGCAGACTGGGACTTTGGACACAGTATATTGAGGTGCTTTTGGGGCATCTGTAAAGGCCCTCTGAGACCTACAAATAAAAGACTGGAGATTCTGTGCTGTGGACAGGCATGTCTCTAGAGCAGTTGTGGCTGCTGAAAAAGAGGCTCTGCCAACCCCCTCCCCCCAAGGAGGTGCCCGCGGGCCAGGAGAGGGTGTGTGCTGTTGGCACACAGTGGAAGTGTCTCAGGATCTAGGGTTGTGGCCCTGCCCGGGATCTCTCACACTGTCTCACCACCTTGGTGCCTCACATGATGACCCTGATGATTGGCCTTTTCGAGTGGCCACATCCTGAGAGATGTGTCTGTATTTCAGCACTGTCTCAGAACAGTGGGGAGGCTGGCGTTGCTGGCTGGTTTTGGTTTTCCCCCGGCTCTCCTCAGGAGGCAAGAGGCCTCTTGAAGATAAAATCTGAGTCTGGTCCAAGAGAAGGTCAAATCCCTGATGGCACAGAGCTGCCTGTGCCCTTTCGAGGGAGTGCTCTGAACGTTCCTGGTGCTTCTGTCTTCACCTGAGACCCTTCTAGCTCTGCTTCCAAACTGTGGACAAGCACCAGGTAGAGGTGGAGCCTGAACTCCAGGCTACCGGAGAGGCTACTGAACCGCAGACATCTGACTGGAGGTGGGGCACGTGGCTGGATTCCAGGTGTGGTAGGGAAGTGGGCCTTTGTAGAAGGTGCCTTGCACAAGCAGCCCCTTGTACCTGTTTTTCATCCAAACTTTTTTCCTTACCAGTATCAGGTTTTGAATTCCATAGCTTTTTTCTTTATTTTTCAAGTAGATTCTCACAGTATTGCCCTGATCAAACTGGGACTGTGGTCTCCTACGTCTGCCTCTCACCCAGCTGGGAGCATAGGCATGCCTGAACTTACCTCTCTACGGTTTATTTGACCATGACCCTGACCCCTGAGATTCCTAAGACTTAGATCCAACCCAGCACAGGAGGACGGTGCTGGGAAAGTCAGAGATTCCAGCCCGCCTGCAACCTTTGGCAGTTACGCGAGTTAGTGAGCACCTCCATGCTAGGGTCTTAGGGCTCTAGATTGGAGGTCGAAAGTGTCCTGTGTTCACCTGACTTACAAGAACATGTATTCTAAGGTGGCCCTGTGCAGAAGGTGAACACATGTGTGACAGAACAGAAAGTACAGGAAACAGAACTTCCCCTCCCTGAGCTTAGCCTAACCTTAGCATACATTCCTGCTTTATTGGTTTGGTGGAGGCACCCCCTGTTGTTTTTTTTTTTTTTTTTCCCTTTGTCCTGTAGCTTCAACTCTGTGCCCGGGCACTGTCCCTGAGCTTTTCAGCTCAAGGCTACCACCCTATCCTGGAACCACAGCACTACTTCTGGTTTTCTGGTGGTTAATTGGAGATAAGAGTCTCATGGACTTTTGTGCCCAGGTTGGCTTTGAACCTTGATCCTAAGATCTCAGCCTCCTGAGTAGCTAGGATTACAAGCATGAGCCACCATGCCCAGCTGAATTTCTTTTCTTTCTCTTCCTTCCTTCCTTCCTTTCTTTCTTTTTTTCTTTTTGCCAGTCCTGGGGTTTGAACTTAGGACCTGAGCATTGTCCTTGGGCTTTCCTCAAGGTTAGTGCACTACCACTTGAGCCACAGCACCACTTCTGGCTTTTTCTATGTATGTGGTACCAAGGAATTGAACCCAGAGCTTTGTGCATGCTAGGCAAGCACTCTACCACTAGGCCACACTCCTGGCCCCATCAGCAGCCCCTTTTTGTAGGCGTGATTTTCAAGGTAGGGTCTCACTACGTATACCCAGGCTGGCCTAGACTGATCTTCTGCTTGTACATTCCTGATGACAGTCTCATACCATAGGGTCTAGCCATTGGTTGAGATGGAGTCACACACTTTGTGGCCAGCTGGCCTTGAACCATGTTCCCCCAATCACTCATCTCCCCCTACCCACAGTGTTGCTTGGATTACAGGCTTGAGCTACCACAACTGATGTTTACTAATGGTCTGCAGTAGTCCCGGCTCTACTGGGTGCTGCGAGGCTGTGAGAGGAAGGAACAGGTTTGCTTAGACCTAGCTCAGTGGTAGGTGTGTGGGGAACTGGGTCTGGAAGCTGGTGTCCCTGCAGCCACCCACCAGTGTCTGCCTGGGCTGGAGAGCTGCCTTGAGTGGGGTGTGTGTGTGTGTGTGTGTGTGTGTGTGTGTGTGTGTGTGTGTCCCCTTTCCCCGGTAGGGCCTGGCAGGCCGTCCAGGCTGTGTGGCCCAGCTGGGCTCTGCAGTGCTCAGACGAAGGATGGGAAAGCCTGTCTCTTCCTCAAAGCCCCTCCCACACTCCAGCACCAGACATCTTCTGGGTGTCCCCTTGGTGCTTCTGATGCTGTGAGGGCCTTGCGGGCACTTCCCTGGCCTTAGGGTTGGCCCATGTGTGGCCCAGGATCCAGGCTCGGGCACATCTGTTCCTGGGGTCCCTCTTCTAGGTTTGAAAGCCTGGTCTGATGCCAACAAAAGATCTCTCTGAATTTTCTTGAAACATATATTTTAGACCAAGTAATGGCCGTTTTTGAAATATGAAGAAGCCCGGGTGGGAGGCTTGTCATTGTCCCATTTCCTCCCGAGATCACGCCATCACGTGTGGACTGTACAGATCGTGTTCACTTACTGGAGGTCACACTAGGGCCTTGGCGTGTGTCAGGTGATACATGTGTCTGCAGGCTCTGCCCCTCAGTGAAATGGGGCAGGGGAGCTCCCAGCCATGTCCTCCACTGGGCCGATGGCAGCTCTGGAGAGCCTTGCACAGTCGGTGGCCAGGGCCTGCTCCCCTGCATGACCTGTAACGTGTGCCTTCCCAGGAAGCCTGCCTTGAGGACGGCCCAGAGCGCTCCTGTCCTGGCTTTGTCCTGGCTGTGGGCTTGGGCACCTGTCCGCGAGTGCTCCTCAGGCCCTCTGCAGAGGCCTGCAGGGGACAGCCCTGTGCTCACAGCAGGTGACGCTGAGCGGGCTAGGAGGCAGAAAGAAGGGCAGTTCCTCCTGTCTGGGTCAGCCCTCAACTGAGCCCCACACCTGGAGTCAGGCATGTCACAGCTCAGTGCCAACTCTGGAAGACAGGGAGACAGGCTGAGGGCTGTAGGGGAACCACTGCTAGAAAGGTTGGCAGTGCCCCACCCAGCTGAGAACAGCCACTTACAGTGAGTACTGTCTAATAGAAAGATGACACCAGTGAATCCTGTGGCAGAGTGGGAGTTGATCAGTACACTTGCGTTTTTACCTCGACTGCCAGATTGAGGCAAGGGCTTGAGGAGCCAAGGTGTCATGTCCACACCCTGCAGATGCCCTGTGGTGAGCACTGGATCGTGGGGAACCTGAGCAGGACCATGTGTCCAGCTGTCCCTTGGAGGAGACTCCTGGACAGCGCAACTGTGTGGCCTCCTATGTCTCCACTGGGCCTCACTGGTGACGTAGCTTGAGCAGGTTAGAAAGGCTTCCTGTGCGGGTACTTGCAGCACAGGAGTCGCCTGTCTTGTCACAATCATCTCTACCAGGATTTAATCCCAGTGCTTGGACTGCTGAGGCAGCATGACAGCCTCGGTGGCCTGGGCCACCTAGAGACCCTGTTTCAAAAAGACAACGCCAGGGGCCAGGAGTTTGGCCTAGTGGTTAAAGTGCTTGCCTAGCATGCACGAAGACCCGGGTTCCATTCCTCGATACCACATACATAGCAAAAAGCCGGAAGTGGTGCTGAGGCTCAAGTGGTAGAGCTCTAGGCTTGAGAAAGTCCAAGGACAGTGCTGCCCTGAGCTCAAGCCCAGGACTGGCAAAAAAAAAAAGACAATGCCAAACAAAAATTGGAACATTTTTACTTTGCTTCCTTGCTGACCCCTACCCAGAATTAGTTGCCGAGACTCAGGTGTCACTGTGAGGAGATGGTTCTCTGTTCCATCCTAGCTCCTCAGCAGATGCCAGGCTCCGGGAGGCAGGTCTTCTGCCGGCCTGAGCCGTCATGGGCAGCAGCACATAGTGGGAGCTCAGCCCTTGGCGAGAAGGGTGTGGATGAAGCGGCATGTGGTCCCGGTGCAGACTGCAGACTGCACCTGGGGTTGTGCTCACAGGTCCTGGGTGGCATGAGAGCAGCCCTTCCTCAGGACCTCAGACCTGCCCCCCCCCGCCCCCCCCCCCAGGATCTTCACCCTGTACAGCAAGTCCCTGCCCCTGGACCTGGCCTGCCGCGTCTGGGATGTGTTCTGCCGGGATGGGGAGGAGTTCCTCTTCCGCACAGCCCTGGGCATCCTGAAGCTGTTTGAGGACATCCTGGCCAGGATGGACTTCATCCACAGTGCCCAGTTCCTGACCAGGCTGCCGGAGGACCTGCCGGCAGACGAGGTGTTCGCAGCCATCTCCACCGTCCAGATGCAGAGTCGCAACAAGAAGTGGGCGCAGGTGCGTGAGTCTCGTTCTTCCACCCAGTGGTGGCCTCAGCCCTGGGCCTTGTGCCAGCAGCTGCTGGCTGGAGGGGTGTGCGTAGGAAAGCCCCCTGTCCCACGGTGGTATTGGGAGCTTCAGAGCCAACTTAACTCTGGTTCTCTGCATACTAGAAGCCATGTTGTGAATCATACTGCTGTCATTACAGTCCTGCCAGGGGCAGAAAGCAGAGCTGGCCAGCTGCCCTGCCTGGGCTGTGCCTGAGGCAGACTCTGTGTACTGGCAAGTAGGTGGGAATGGCCCATCTTAGGTAGACCAGATGGAGGCCCTGAGAGGCAGGCCTCTCCAGAGGAGGGCCAGCACCTCCCACCCACGTCTTCCCTTGTGACGTGCTGCACCAGGGCCTGGCAGCTCCAAGATGGACCTATGCCTCCATTCTTCCTGGTGCTTCTCAGAGGTCTTACAGTATTGTCTGGCTCCATGTTTTGGTACGCCAAAAAGTTTAAAAAATAACATCCATGGTTTTTAATTCCTGTGTGTGCTCAAAGTTATCCTCAGTCCATAGCCAAGGTGGCTGACGCTTTCTTGAAAGTCCTCCCTCCCTCCCTCCCTCTTTTCTTACCCCTATCCCCATTCCTCCCCTTCCTTCATTTTATTATAATTTTTTGTTGTTGTTGTAGTAGGATTTGAAGTCTAGATCTTGCTTGCTATGCGGGCACCCTACCCCTAGCCCTTTCTGCTGTGGTAATTTTTCAGATAATGTCTCAAATTTATGCCTAGGCCACTCTGGACAGTGGTCCTATTTATGCTTCTTATGTGGGTAGGATGACAGGAAAGACCAGCTTTTTCTTTCCCTCTCTCCCTCCCTCTTTCTATCTTTCTTGGTCCCTGGGCTTGAGCTCAGGGCCTGAGCACTGTCTTTGGGCTTTCCTCAAGGTTAGAGCTCTACCACTTAAGCCACAGCACCACTTCCATCTTTGTTCTGTGTATGTGGTACTGAGACCTCGAATCAGGGTCTTTGTGCATGCTAGACAAGCACTCTACCACTGAGCCACACTCCTGACCCCAGCTTTTATTAATTGAGGTAGGGGTATTTTTATAAATGCTTGGGCTGGCCTAAAACCATAATTCTTCCCATCTTCACCTCCCTGGTAGGTCAGGTAACAAGCATGAACCAACAAAGCCTGATGACTGAACTTCGTTATTAATAAGATGTAAACATTCTGTCTTAGATGCCATGTATTGTGTGGTTGAAAGATCTTTTGGTAGAAGGCACGTTGTTCTACCACCTTCCCCTCCCTGGGCCCCTTCACTGGATGAAGAAAACAGGTTCTTTGTCCACCTGCCTCTCCCACACACCCCACTTCCCATCTCCCTGTGGTGGTAGCTCCAGGGCGCCTTCACACATCCATCCATCCTGTAGAGCCACCCAACACCTTCCTGTGTTGAAGTTTGTTTGGCAAGTTACTTCCTGTGCAGCCAGGCTATTGTTCTTTGATCTCCCAGTCACTTGTTTTTGTCTTTGGATTTGTTTGTTTGTTTGTTTGTTTGTGGACCGTGGGGCTTGAACTGGTCCTGGGCACTCTCCCTGAGCTCTTCAGCTCAAGGCTTCCACCCTACCCTTGAGCCAAGCCCCACTTCCCATTTTCTAGGAGTTAATTGGAGATAAGAGTCTCAGGTCCTTTTGTGCCTGGGCCGACTTTGAACCTAGATCCTCAGATCTCAGCCGCCTGAGTAGCTAGGATTACAGGTGTGAGCCACTGCGTCTGGCCAGCCTGGTTTTGGTTTTTGTTGTTGTTGTTGTTGTTTGCACCTTCATTGAGTCTACATGCCATGGTGTGTGTACATGCCATGAACTTCACCCGCTTGAAGTATCTAATTTAGTCCCCAACTTTCTCACCTGGCCTTCTGCCCACTCCTGTCCCTGCATACAGTGGCGCATCTAGCTGGTAGCGCCCTTCCTTCCGGGGGCTGTTGAGAGGGAGAACAGATGTGGCTGAGGCTCGGGAAATATCCCCCTGGCTAGGTCCCGTACGTCATGTTTCTGAATTACTAAATATGCTGAGTTCTTTCTTTTTTTTGCCAGTCCTGGGCTTGAGCTCAGGGCCTGAGCACTGTCCTTGGACTTTCTCAAGGCTAGAGCTCTACCACTTGAGCCTCAGCACCACTTCCAGCCCTTTTCTATGTATGTGGTACCGAGGAATCGAACCTGGGTCTTCGTGCATGCTAGGCCAGCACTCCACCACTAGGCCAAACTCCCAGCCCCTATGCTGAATTCTTTAACAGGAATGATACACTGACACGTGCTACCTGATGGCCCCTGAATGAGCATGCTCAGTGACAACAGCCAGGCCAGGACACTGAGTGCTTCCATTCATACAGATGCTTCCTCAGGGGCCTCTGGGGAGACAGGAGGGCATGGATGGTCTCCTGAGCTGAGGTTGGGGAGGAAGGTGGCAGGATGAGGCAATGACAGCCAAAAGGACAGAGCTTTCTTCTTCAGCTACAAAGGCGCTCTCAGTTGACTCTTGGTGAGCGTTGCACATCTCTGTGGAGATCTGGAACTCCATTGAATCGTGTGCTGTAAATGGTGAATTGTATTTCAGGAAGGCAGTCAGAGCACTCAGGATGAGCCAGGCTGGCAGCGGAGAGCCCTGTTCTGGTTAACTAACAAAGGCCCAGTGTGAGTGGACGCCTGAGCCTGCTTCCCCCATTGCTGAGAATGTCACTGTGGCAGCCCCAGAGCAGGAAGCACTGCCGGCCCGGGTCTTGGGGGATGGGGAGGCTGCTCTGGAATCAAGAGAGAAAGCCAGGCCTCTCCTTCCCAGGTGCCTTCTAAGAGAGGGAGCCGTGCACCTTCTTTCACCTGAGTGTACGGGTGCACAAACACGCTAAGGGAAGCAGGGAGCCTGGATTTCACCATTCTGCTTTTTGCCTTTTAGGGACCAGCAGAGACTCTCAGGGATAGAGAACCTGTGTTACATTTCCTAATTTGCACAGTTCCAGTCATGGAGAAATGTGACCAGAGGCATTTTTCTAGGATCTGTGCTTGAGTGTGAGACAGTGGTGAGCCTTCACAGTGTTCAGTGACAGCTAGGCACTGTGATCCTAGCAACTCAGAAAGCTGAGATCTGAGGACTGAGATTGGAAGCCAGCCCAGGTGGAAAGTCTGTGAGACTCTCCAGGCTGGGAGTAGAGATGCTCAAATGGTAAAGTGCCAGTGTTGAGTGAAAACGCTGAGGGACAGCACCCAGGCCGTGAGTTCAAGCTCCAGTGCTGGCACAGAAAAAATAAAGTCGCTGTTGGCAATCCCACACATGCTGTTCGGCTTCACCTCTGATCATTGCCCGGGCAGGTGAACATTGCCCTGTGGAGGTTGCTGCTGTAGGCTTGAGGCCTCACCAGCTGTTTGGCTGTGTCTCGGGGCCCCCAGGACCCCGCCCCACATCCCATGAGCGCCCGAGGGACCTGCGAGTCTCCCACTGTTATTGGACTATCTTATGTAGTGGAACCTGATTTTAGAATAAGTCTCGCGTGGCGATGGCTCACTAGGAATCTTGGCTGCTCAGGATACAGGTCAGAGCCAGCCAGGGGCAGACGATCCTTCACTCTTCAGATACCCAGAATGGCCAGAACTGGAGGCATTTCTCAAGTGGTAAAGCACCAGCCATGAGTGAAAAGAGGCTCTGAGTTCAAGCCCCAGGACTATAAAACATGAAATAGTGTTAATAAGAGCAGGGGGAGGGCAGGGAAGCAGAGAGGCCACAGCCAAGTGCAGGAAAGTAGTTCAAGAGCGCTGTCCAGCTCTGCAGGGTGACAGCTGCAGGACTGCAGCAAGGTGACAGCTGCAGGACTGCAGTGCGGGAGGCGTGGGAGGAAGCCGGGCTGCTTAGCACCTGGGATGGAGGCTGGTGGCAGGCTGTGCAGAGCCGCACACACTCCTGTTCTGACGTTCACTCTGTGGCTGGTGGAAATGGGTGTAGATCGCCTAGAAATGGTGTGTTAGAAAGAGCACCTGGATGCAAGTGGGAGGCCCGCAGGGCAGAGGGAGGGTAGGTGAAGGGACGGGCTGGGGGAGGGGCGGCTGCTCCTGGTTCTCAGCACAGATGTTGAGTACTGGGTAGCAAATGCTATGCTTGTTGCCCCTTGCAGGTTTAAAACCCACAGCCATCTTGTCATTGATTCTAGGTGCTGGCTGCACTACAGAAAGACAGCCGGGAAATGGAGAAAGGAAGCCCGTCCCTCCGACACTGAGCCTGCGCCAAACCCTTCCTCAGCTTACAGCCTGTGACTCTTCATGCTGACACTGGCAACAGAAAGTGGGCTGTTCTCCTGTCAGAGTCATAATGCTGGAGTTGGCCTTACACAAAACCAAACAGCGTGCAAAGAATTAAAAAACAAAAACGAAATCGAACAGCATTCAAAGAATTAAACCCGGGCTTAGCCCTAAGTGGCTCTGTGGATTGTGGCCTGGCACTGGCAGAGGCCAGCCACCACATTCCCCACTCGGGGCAAAGACAGGGCAGTGGCTATCTCCTCCCTCTCATTCCTCCAACACAAGTCACATTGTAATGCTGCTATGCCAAGCGCCCGAATGTACATTACAGTCTCTCTTAGCCAAGACGCATGAGAAATGTTATTTGGGAGCCCTCTGAGATGTGATCAGCTCCTGTTTCAGGTAAGAAAGAAATCGCTGGTGTAGGTATTGAGAGAATCCTTCCAGAACTGGAGGTCCTGATTTTAAAATCTACCCACCAAAGACAGCAGAAAGGAAGATGGGCCTGCTGGGGTGCTCGTGAGCTCCCGGGGACCTGCTGCACCTTCATGTTGACATTTGACCATGTTGCCTTGACCAGTTCTAGCAGGAAGGCTGCAGGTGCGCCCTTGGTTCCGGTAGGAAGCTGCTTTCCCCGAGGCCGCCCCGCGCCGTCCAGCCACAGCAATAGAGACAGGCCCAGGGGCTGCTGCAGCCTCTGAACAAGAGGGTGGGAGGAGAGCGTGACCCCTACTTGTGTCAGGGGCAGTGGGTGGGCGTCCCTCCCTGCCTGGGTCTCACGGTCAGGTCAGGCCTGAGTGCTAGTGGTCACCACACATTTGTCTTTGAGGGTCTCCATGTGCTGTTCATCTAGCAGCCTGATGAGCTTAGATCCCGTGGGGTCTGGATCAGCCCTTCCCCATTTTAGCTGACTTCCCCAAGTTCGTCAGTTTGTTCTAGCTTTCCTCGTCATTTTTGTGAACTGATGGGCCCAGAATGGAAGACTCGGGCCTCAAGGATCTGTGTGGCTAGCATTCCAGCCGTCCACGCTGCCCAGGACCCCCTCCCCTCAGCTAGCCCTACGAGGCTCAGCCAGTGCAGTGTACGGCAGGGAGACACGAGAGAGTGGAGGAAGACAAGGCCTGCTGGCGCAGGCTCGTGAGGGTTCTGTCCATCTGCCCTGCCTGGTAGTGGCGGCCTGGGCCCTTGTCCAGCCTCGATCCCGTTCCACTTCATGTGGCACCCCCTTTCCCTCGCGTTCCTACCCAGGCTGTCCCAGGAGGCCGCGGGGTGCCTCGGGCCCCACCTTCTGCCTCACCTTCCAAGGCTGACCTTGCCTGACCTCTTGGAGGAGGTGCTGTCTTCGCCAGTCAGCCGGTGGCCTCCAGACCCAGCCATTCCAGACATCAAGATGTTGAATGTAGCCCAGGCCCCGCAGCCTGTGGGAAGCGGACTGTCCAGCCCTGGGCTGGCCCTCCTCCCAGATCTACTTAGTTTTGGTCCACAGTGTGGACGCTCTATTCTTTCAAGATGTATATATTTTCTTACTGTACATAGACATCATCCTTGGCTGCACGCCTGAGTGACAAGGGCCTTAGGCAGCTTGTTCAGAAGGCCATTGTGAAACTCTTGAGTGCTCGCAGCCCAGTGCTCACCATTCCTCACCCGTCTGACATTTTTAAACGGATTCCCGGCTGGTCTGGAGCACTGGCTGCAGCCTCAGTGCACATGAGCTCTCCCGCCTGCTCAGGGAACCCCGGCGGGGCCGTCCCCACCCAGGCACTTGGCCCCTCTGGAGGCGCTGAAGGCCCTGGCCTCATCTGTGCATTGTCACTGTGTAGGTGAACTGGACCCTGAGGCCCCCGAGGGAGTCTGCACTTCCCCTCCCCCGCCCAGTGTCACTGACCTTGAGTTCCAGACTCTAGGCCGTCATGAAGCAGCTCTGGCTGGGGAAGCGTTCACGTCCAAGGTACTTTTTAGCTGCTTAGTTTTTGACTATTTCAAACAGTTTGCTGATAGAAAACTGCTGGTAACACTTGCTACACATCATGTTTTCATTGCTTGTACAGTTCACCTTTAATTTTATTTAGTAACGTGTTTCAAAGTAGGACTTTTTGAATTGTAAATATGTGGTTTTATTAAATAAAAGTCATGTAAAATTGTTACCTATGTTCACTGTATGTTGGTTTCTAGTTAAAACTCTTTGAAGTATGGCCAAAATTGGATTCTGGCCATTATAGTGTTTGCAGATATAAACATTTGCTTACGGGATTTTTCATCAAAAATATAGGGCAGTTATGATAGAGGCGCAAGGGTTCAGGGCCCTCTCCAAGGTACCGCTCCTTAGTCTGACCTGCTTGCAGCTTTAGCGCCCCCTCCCCCATCCTGGGGTGCAGTCCCTGTAAGGCCTGGGGAGGGACTGCTTGTGGGAATGTCCAGCTTGTCAGAAGGCATGGTTAAACCCCCCAAGTGCTCACAGCTCGGCCCTCACCACTCCTGGGTGGGATGTGTGAAGGAAGGTCTCCCTCCAGCTCCCTCAGGCAAGAGGCTTAGAGGAGCTGCCATCCTGTCACCCCTGGCTATTGCTGGAGGTCACAGTGGTCTCATGTCCCAGGTACCCTGAAGGATGCCCTGACTGCAACCCAAAGGCTCTCCTCTCCTGGCATTGTCATCTGTAGGCTGTCAGGTGAGGCAACGGCAGGGTTGACAGCGGCCACACTTGCTGACAGCTGGAAGCTCCCACTACAGGCGCCATGCCAGGTGCTGGGTGAACAGCATTTCATCTAAACTCCACGGCGGCTCTCCATCCACGTGACATGTGTGCTCAGTCTCTCACGGCAGGGTGGGCATGGGCCCTCTGCCTTGCTGTACTGAGCCATGAAAATGAGCCATGGTAGAGCGGGCAGCTCTAGGCTGGTCCTTGAGCTGAGCTGCTGGGCCTGGCCAGCAGAGGGCGGCCTTTGAGCCCAGGGCCCGTTACCCTACACCCACAGATGGAGAACTAGGATTTGGGGAGGGAATTGGATTGGCTTTGCACCGGCTCAGATAGGAACTCCAATATTTACCGATGTCATTTAGGCCTCTGCCTGTCTAGCTAGGAAGTTGGGAAGGGCCTCACTATTGGAGAGGCCACACACCATGTAGCTCCTGTCTGCTCTGCCCTACGATCCGCTTGATCCCTAGGTGGGGCCACACAGAGCCCTGTCTCCAGGGAGGAGCTGCCAAAACCTCCTTTCCCAGTGTGCCCAGGCCTGGCAATGGGGCACAGCCCTCTTCCACACCATTACAACACACTCAGAATCGTCGCTGGGCCCTGGAGCCTCCTGGTTTGTCTTAAAGACATGGCTTCTGTAGCCTTTTGCCTCTCTCCTGGAGCACTTGGGAGAAACCCAGAAAGAAACTAGAGTTACACCCAGTTCTCTTAAGTCCCCTCCCCCCCTCTCTCTTTTTTGCCCTTAACCAGAGGTTAAAAAGAGGTCTCAACCCCAGCCCAGTGGCTTGTGAAGATAATTTTAAATAATCAGGAGGTTGAAAAGAACTGGTTAAAAATCCAGAACATTCCCATAGGCTAGACTTGCGCCTTTCCTGTGGAAACTTTGTGTCTTACATGCTCAAAGTTGTGACTTTAAAAAACGAGCCATGTAGAATAGTGTGTCCATAGTCCTAGCACTTAGGAGATGGGCAGGAGTGGCACAGGTTTAAGTTCAGGGAAACATAGGCAGACCCTGTCTCAAAAAGCAAAAAAACAAAAAAACAAAAACGAAAAAACTGCCCAATTAAATGGAAGTCTAGTGTATACTATTTATAATTACATAGTAGCACAGAGACAAAACCATCCTAATTTTGCCGAGAACAGATACTACTTCTAGATTGTTTTTCCTTTGGGTCAGTTTCCCTGTCTTACAAAGGAACACTTGCCCCTCAGTCCTGTGGGCTTGTGCCCATATGTTGTCTAAGGATTTGTTTGTCCTTGTAGATACTGGATAAAATATTAGAGGAATGTGTCGATTCAAGAGCGGGAAGTGTACCTCAAAGCCAAGTGGCTCATGCCTGTAATCCTAGCAACTCAGGAAGCTGATACCTGGGGGTTGCTGTTCAAAGCCAGCCTGGGCAGGAATGTCCTGAGACTTCTACCACCAATTAACCAGCAAACAGTTGGAAGTGGAGCTAAGGCTCAATGAGAGGTAGAGTGCCAGCCTGGAGCAGAAATGGTCAAGGACAGTGCCCGTGCCCTGAGTTAAAGCCCCAGGACTGGTGCACACACAGAGTCATTGAAGTAAGCACATAGTCATTATTTAAAGTCATAGAACCAAGAGGCTCCTTTCAGAGGCGGGAGCCACCTGTGGGCCTCACCACTCAGGAACCATCCATCGGAAACAAGTTTCCAGAGACGGGCATTGACCCTGATATTCTGTGGACAGCATCCCCTACTAGTAGCAAAACCACGTTATGCTTGCAGGCGAACTTATTTGAACTTAACAAAATTTAAAAATCTTGAATGTGCTAAGTTACCCAAAATGATTTGCTCATGTGCCTTTGCACTTTTTATTTTTGCCAGTCCTGGGCTTGAGCTCAGGGCCTGAGCACTGTCCTTGGACTTTCTCAAGGCTAGAGCTCTACCACTTGAGCCTCAGCACCACTTCCGGCTTTTTTCTATGTATGTGGTACCGAGGAGCTGAACCCGGGTCTTGGTGCATGCTAGGCAGGCACTCTACCATGGGGCCAAACTCCCGGCCCTGCACGTTAATTTTGGAAAAATAAAAGAAGAGCCAGTTTCATATCATGTTTGGCTCCGGGGTGTCTGGTCCAGCCTCCTGGCCCTGCCTTTCGCTCACAGGTGAGTCTTAGGTCTTAGTTCCAGGGCTGCTGGGACACAGAGGCGTCTTTGCCAGAAGTGATGGCAACCTACTTGCCATCTTGTGCTCTGCTTCTTACCTCCTCCTGGCCATGTCACCCTCTTCTTCCTGCAATTATTTCTGAATCCAGTGTAGGGCCCAATTGGTGCCTGGCACACAACACATTCAAGTAGCACTTGTGTTCAGAAACCCATTGAGCTGGTATTAGACTACTGAGTGGGATACAGGTGGTGCAGGAAGAAGTCACCCGTAGCTATAAACAGCATAGCAGTGGGATCTTGGGGACAGTTTTTTTTTTTTTGGGGGGGGGAAGCATTGTTCATGCTGCCTGGCCACTTGCACATGGCTCCTTTCTGGAATGAATGTAGCTCCCTGATACATGAAGTTTCACAAGTGTAAAAATTCATTTCGTCATGTTTTTTTTTTGTTTTTGTTTTTGTTTTTTGCCAGTCCTGGGCTTGAGCTCAGGGCCTGAGCACTGTCCTTGGACTTTCTCAAGGCTAGAGCTCTACCACTTGAGCCTCAGCACCACTTCCAGCTTCTTTTTCTATATATGTGGTACCAAGGAATCGAACCCGGGTCTTCGTGCATGCTAGGCAAGCACTTTAACCACTAGGCCAAACTCCAGGCCCTCTAGCACTCTTCTTAACCAGTGAATGTGCTGCTCTTTCTTGGGTAAGTCTCCCCCGGGGACCTAACTGAAAAAAGCCAGACAAGGCAGTCAGTCAACATGGGCGCATCTTCTAAGCACAGAAACTGTAGCTGAGAGCCCTGTGACTGGAAAGATGGAATGACAGCCCCGGTCTTGCTCATGGCTCCTTTCCTGGAATTGTTTCATACTACCCTAGTTCTTGTCATGTGTGATACAAGATCAAGGGAATTATAGAGCTTCTGATTGAGACAGTGATTCAGGACTATACAGTTTAATAAGTCCAAGAGAACTTAATAGCTTACTACAGAGGAATTTTTCTATACGCCGCTCATTGGCTAGACATTTAAGCCCTCCTTGTAGATAGGGGAACAGTACTCCTTGCTATTAAATGCTTGAAGTGACAGATTTGCTCAGCTTTAAGACAACCTGACAGCTTTTGTGAGGAAGGTGGATTTTGTCTAAACCTGTTTTGCTTCATCACGTATTTTGCTAGCCCAGTTTTGTGCTCAGCACGAATCTGGACGCCGAAACCCAATGAGATAAAAAAAAAAATGCATATTCCCATCCCAAGTGCCCTAGGCCTCTGATGAGAACCGAAACAAGGGACGTGCCCAGGGGAGGGAACAGTCTTCTGAGACTGCCCATGCTTTGCCAGCTCTGCTGTCTAGGGCGTCAAGAGGGGAGGAAAGCTTTGGCCTCCCTGATCTTCTGCCTCACGCCTTTGCAGGACAGCGTGAGTCCTGCGTGGTGGCGCTTCAGCGATTCCAGGCGCCGGTTGAGCTTCTCGGTGCTGTCCACCTTTGCTTCCAAGTCCCTGAGGAGGGACTCCTTTCCTAGCAGCCCGTTCCTCTGACTGAGCCTGATGTTGTCAGCCCGCAGGCTGTCGCGGGCCTGCTTGGTCTTGGTCAGGATGTCTCTTCCTACGGACACCTGAGACTCTATTCGCATGAGCTGCGTCTTCTTGCAGGCGTTCTCCATGTCGATGTAGTGCAGCTTTTCCTTCACGTGCGTTATGGTCTGCACGTTGCTGGTCACCTTGTTGCGCAGCTTCAGAAGCTCCTCGTTGCGCTCCTCCACCTTCTCGTTGAAGGTCTGGTTCTCGATCTTGAGCTGCTCAAAATCGATGAGCAGCAGGCCCTCCGACAGGTCCTCCTGGGCCCTCATCCTCGTTTCGAAGTGCGCCAGGCTCTGCTTGAGCTGCACGTTCTCCAGCCGCACGGCGCTCATCTCCTTCTCCTTCCTGTCCTCCAGCGCCTGGATCTGCTCCACCTCCCGCAGGGCGGCCTGGCGCCCGCCCCGCAGGCGGCAGCTGCCCATCACCTGCATCACCACTTGCTTCTTAAGGGCCTGGAAGTGGCGCCACTCCTTCTCCACCCTCATCTGCTTGTCCTGGCACTGCTGCTTCAGCTGGCCCAGCTCCTGCTGGTACCACTCCAGGTCGTCCACCTCCTGCTTGCGCAGCTCCTCCAGGATGGCCAGGTAGTGCAGGTAGGCCTGCTCCTTGTCGGGGGCCTGGGGCTCGGCGGCCCGCTCGGGCGTCTCGGCGGCCTCCAGGCCCTTCTTCTTGCGCAGGGACTCGCAGATGCGGTGCTGCAGGTAGGCGTTGTAGCGCCGGTAGCGGTTCCGCTCCATCAGCAGCATGTGGTACTGGTCCAGGAGCTCGCTGCGGAGCTGCTGCTCCTGCTGCTTCTTCATCTCCTCCGACCACTCCTCCTCCTCCCTGGCGGCCGCCGGGCTCGGGGGCGCCGTCCCCTCGCTCCGCTCGGCCTTCTCCTCCGCGTATCTGACCTCCTTGGCCAAACTGGGCTCTCGGACGCGGTCCTTCTCCTCCCTCTCCTCCTCCTCCTCTTCCTCCTCCTCCTCCCCCTCCTCCTCGGCCTCCGCCTCCTCCTCCGCCTCCTCGGCCCTCTTGGGTCCCCCGGCGGCCTCCTCGGCGATGGTGGTCAGCGGCACGGAGCCCCGGGAGTGCGCGTCCGTGTCCTTCCTCCTCGCCGCCTCCGGCTCCTCCTCCAGGGCCTCCATCCCGGCCTCCGACCCCGGCTCCGGCTCCTCGGCCTGGCCCCCGGCCGGCAGGCCCTGGTCGGGGACCTCGGAGGCCGCCGGGCTTCCCGGGGCCTCCTCCGGAGCCTCTCCCTGGGCCTTGTCCTCGGCGCCCGCCGCGCCCTCCGCCGCCGGCCCCGGCTCGGTCTCCAGCTCCGCAGCTTCGTCGGAGGCCTTCGTCGTGGCCAGGCTTTCTCCATCTCCGCTGTCATCGTCCGAGTGCGCCGAGCGGTCGTCCATCTCCACCCCCGCCGGACCCCGGCTGCTGGGAGCCACCGCAGGCTGTTAGGTTTCCCGGGGCAACGCGGGGCGCGCACGGTGGGCCCCGCGATTGGCCAGGCGCCCGACCCGCCTGCCGGAAAGAGCAGGCCAATAGGAGGAGCCCTCCGGGCGACGCGCGACGCTGATTGGACGCGGGCGCGGGCTCGCACGGCAGGAGGCGTGTCCTTCCGGTTCGACTTCCGGCCTGAGCGTGGCCTTCTGCCAGGCCTGGGGCGGGGCGACGCGGCTCACCCGGCCGGCCCGGCGGCCGGCGCGGGCGCACGGCGCAGGCGCAGAGCGGCAGGCCGGGCCCCGGGGCGGAGACGCGCGCCCGGCGCCTGCGCGATGCGGCGGAGCGACGGCGGCGGCGGCGGCGGCGGCGCTGGCGGCGCTGGCGGCGGCGGCGGCGGCGGCGGCGGCGGCCGAGCCGGGCCGGAGGCTGCCTGCGTGCTGAGGCGGGACGCGGCCCGGCAGGCCGGCTCCGGGGGCGCCTGGGCCGGGGTGGCCGTGGCGGCGGCGGCGGGCGGCCCGGGCGCGTCGGGCCCGGCGGGCGGCGCGGCGCTGACGGCCGGGGGCGCGGCGGCGGCGGCGGCGGCGGCGGCGGGCCGGGCGGCGGGCGAGCGGGGGAAGATGGCGGAGCTCGGGAAGAAGTACTGCGTGTACTGCCTGGCCGAGGTGAGCCCGCTGCGCTTCCGCTGCACCGAGTGCCAGGACATCGAGCTGTGCCCCGAGTGCTTCTCGGCCGGCGCCGAGATCGGCCACCACCGCCGCTACCACGGCTACCAGCTGGTGGACGGCGGGCGCTTCACGCTGTGGGGCCCCGAGGCCGAGGGCGGCTGGACCAGCCGCGAGGAGCAGCTGCTGCTGGACGCCATCGAGCAGTTCGGCTTCGGCAACTGGGTGAGCGCGGGCGGCCGGGGGCCGGGGGCCGGGGTGGGGTGGGGGCGAGGGCCGGGGGGGCGAGGGCAGGGGGGGCGAGGGCCGGGCCCCCGGGTGGGGTGCGGTGGGGTGGGGGGCGAGGGCAGGGCCCCCGGGTGAGGTCGGGGGGGCGAGGGCAGGGGCCGGGCCTGCCTGCGGGCGCACGGCTCGGGACCGTGCAGGGGAGCCCCCCCCCCCGGGCCATCTTGGTCCAGGTGCTTTCTCCTCTGGGTTTTCCTCCTGATTCCAGGCAGCACAGCTTGGCCCTGGGGTTCCCCGTGATGGGGTGGACTGGCGCAGGCGCCCCTGACGGCGCCCTGTGCGCGTTCCCCCTCCCCCACGGGTGGCCACTGCTCCCAGTGCCCAGTTGAAAGGCAGCGGACTGCAGGGATCTCGGCTTTTTGTCCTGGGTTCCCCAGCTTTGCATGTGACAGAACCGGGCTCCACGGCGGGCCTGCGTGACCGAAGTCTTGAGCCTCCCCACCACAAGAGCATGAAGTAAATGTGGGTCGGAGGCCAGCAGCTCGCCCTGCAGCTGGAGGTGGGGAGGCTGGGAAGGCTTTTCTGGTGCCAGAACCTGACCTGCGCGGCTGAAATTCAAGTGGGGGACGGTCCCCAGGGCGGGGCGTGCTTCGGGGAAGTCTGTGGACTGTGGGAAGAGGCGGGGGGCTTTGAGGACAGTGATACAGAGGCCGCACATGGCAGGCCGTGAGGGACGACCTTGGGGTTGTGCTGCTTCCTGTGAGAGTCTGGAGAGGGCCGTTGCTGAAGCCTGGCACTGAGCCCCAGGGCATGTTGCTGTGTACGTGGAGGGTTTGGGGGGTGGGCAGCGTGGTCAGGGTCTGGCCAGTAGGCAGTGACCCCAGGCCTGTAGGGGTGCTGCAAGCATCCACGTAGCCAGTGTTCAGTGGGGTCACCCACAGACGCATGCCTGCTTTTAGGACACTTTGCATCCATCCCTTCGTTGCTAGGCTCCAGAGACGTGGAACTGTGTGTCAGTGGGGAGGAGTTTGGCCAGCTGCTCTGCAGGGTGGCCCGGAGGGCCCTGGGGAGTGGAGCTCAGCTGTGGAGGTCATGAGATGGATAAGAGACCCACAGTGCAGGGTCTTGCCTGGGTCTGCGTTTTGCCTTTCTATTTGACAGTTGGCTGGTAGGGTGTGGTATGCAGGCCATGGCACTGTGCGCTCGCCCATCCCCGGGTGCTTAGTACTCACTGTGGGCTGGCCCCATGGCAAGACAGTGCCAGGAAGACGGCTTTGTGACCTTGCAGGTCCCAGTATCCCCTGTGGGAGGGCCTCAGAAGGCTGTGCAGAAACAAAGGCAGCATGAATGGAGGGGAGTCTGGTGTATTTTGGGGGGCACAATGGAGCAAGCTCACCTAAAGTGGAAGGCTGGTTTTGGGGACCGCGGGTGGGGGAGGGAGGCAGGGCTGGCAGCTGAGCGTGTGTGAGGTCAAAGTTGAATTGCTGCAAGCCCTCAGCAGGCAGGTGTGGGCATTTTTCTTCCTTGGGCCTACATCTCCCACCCTGTGAGGCAGACACTTCACCTTCACCAACGCTGGAACGCGTGCAGGACCAGAAGAGACTCTGGCCCCACGATGGAGCGGATCTCTGGTGTGGCCTGTGGAGGGCCACTTGTCACCAGGCCACACACACTAGAGGCGAGAACATGCAGGAAGCACAGGCTGGCAGTGAGGTCACACACCGCTGGGAGTTGCAGGGTCGGCATGTCGAGCCCCATCCCAGATCGCGTGTGCTGCCAGCCAGGCCTCTCCAGGGACCCTTCGGCAGGGCACTCAGGTGAAGTCTGTGTGACACACACTATTTCAGTGTGTACCGTGCAGTGGCATGGAGTATTCATGGTTTGTTTCCTCTCCAGGGACCCTTCGGCAGGGCGCTCAGGTGACGTCTGTGTGACACACACTATTGCAGTGTGTACCGTGCAGTGGCATGGAGTACTCATGGTTTGTTCCTTGTTTTGGTGGCACGGAGGTGTGAGTTCCGATGCTGTGTGCAGGTGCTTTTACACGGAGCTGTGCCTCTAGCACAAGGCATTCGTGCTTTGCAGCCATCGCCGTCAGGTGTCTTTAGGAATTTCTCATTTTCTCAGCTAATAACGGTTTTCAGTAAACAATACCTCCCCATCCTTCTCTCCCAGCCCCTGGCACCCTCACCCGACTCTCTTGTCAGAATCCAGTGACTCTGATGACCGATTAGGAGCCGAATCATGCGGTGTCTGACTTTCTGGGCTTATTTCACTTGGCACTGTGTCCTCCAGTTCATCCATGTTGTAGCCGGTGTCAGGGTTTCCTGGTAATGACCTAGTTGTATTCCATTGTGTGGGTGCACCTCATCAGGCCTCGTTAGAGGCCATTTCCCCTACAGGAACAGTGCTGCTCTGAACATGGCTGCCTGGGTCTCAGCCAGATTCCACGGGTGTTGCTTTGGTAAAGGGCTAGAAAAGGAATTGCTGGTATCCTCGCCTCTTCCCTCAGGAAACAGGCTCTCTCCCATCCTTTGCAATATTTGCGGTGGATTCTGTTTCCTGCCCCTCTCCCTTGGCTACTGGCCTGTCAGGTGCCACCTGCTTCCAGTAGCTTCCAGGAAAGGTGGCCTTCTTTGGCATCTATCCTTTTTGAGGCTCACTCATTTGAAGATAAAAAGATGTAGTGATGTGGAGACAGAGCACAGACCCAAACCACTGAGGGAAGGACGCCTGGCCCCGCACCCCAGGCCGGCTTCACCCTCTCTTGCGCCTCACTGTCCGGTGCCCTTGACACGAGGGGATGGCAGTGGGGCTGCCATGGCATGGCCTCTTCTGGAGAGCACCACCCACGTGGGCAGGAGGCCGCGGAGCCAAGGGCAGGAAGTTCAGGTGCTGGCTCCACAGCTCCTCCAGCCTTGTCCACCGCTACAGCCTAGGTTAAAACCTATCTGCCGCGGGCATGGGGCGCTGCTGTGGCCTCGTAAAACGGGAAGGACCTGCACACTGCACTCTCACAGAACCTTCACAGGACTCAGGCCGCCGGTGGCATCTGGTCTTGTTTGTGTTAACTGTGTCCTCACAACACCCACAAGGAAAAAGAACTGGAAGCCCTGGGCGGGACGGCTTCCTGGGGAGGACCTGGTGTTAGGCGTGAGCACAGGTTGTGGTAGGAGCGGCTGGTGGGAGCAACTTCCAGCCCTGTGCACGGCTGCACGCACACCCACACCGACGCACAGTGGGGAGCGGGCCCCCTACTGTCCCTGGACTTCAGCCAAGAAGCAGGGACCCAGAGGTTTACAGCTCATATGGCTAAAGAGGGGCAGAGCCGGGCCTGGAAGCCTGGCGCCTGGCACTGGCAGCGGGGGCCTTAGGAGCAGGGTTCTAAGAAGGTTCTGAGAGGAACTGCAGACGCCCTGCAGGCCTGGAAAGGTGTGCTGGAGCAGGTAAGGGGCACTGGTCAGATCCCCTGCCAGCTGGGGGCCTGGAGAGGCTGCTACTTCAGCCACACCTAGCTGGTTCTTCTGACTCGGGGGGCTGGGGAGAGCCCGCAACCTCGGCCTCTCCGCTGCTGAGGTAGTGGGGAGGCGGGCCCGGCCCTCGCCTGCCCTGCAGCCTCTCCGTGCCAGGGAAATGAAGGGCTGCCTCTTTTACGAGGGAGGGTCCAAGGCTGAGGGGTGGTTGTGATTGGTGTTTTGTGCTGGTCAGATGCTGGCTGGGACAATCACTGGGTAGCTGTGATGCCAATAGTGCTGTTGTTTTGAAGGGAGTCCTGTGCCGTCACTCTCATTTCCCTCCTGATGGTTCTCCTGGAGACCCTGCAGTGGGTCTCAAGCTCCCGCTTCTCATTCCCATGGTTCAGCCCAGCTTGCCTGCCAGGCCTGTGTCCCCTAGAGAGCCTGAGATGGAGGACCCTGGCACTGAGCCAGGCCTCGCCCCTCCCATCACCGTCAGCTCCTTATCAGAGAAGCTATGTGAGTGACTGGCCAGGGCCTCCGGGTCCAGGGCAAGGTGGGGGAAACCACCTGTCCCTCCCTCAGGGGGCTGGGGCAGGCCCGGAGAAGGGGTGGCCGGGTGAGTGAGTACGCATTTTGGGCAGTTGCTTTCTGAAGTGGCTTTAGTGGTTGACTTTAAGGAAGAGGCCTCTTAACAGAAGGAAAAGATTGAGGCAGTTTTACGGTTTCCTCCCTTTAATAGCTGGTGCATTTGTGCGTCGTTTCCACGTAGAGTGAATGCCATCATCAGTCATGGCATTGCTGCCACTCGCTTCTTAGGTGTGGAATATGTCATACATGAAGACCCTTTCCCAAAAAGCTGTGAGCTGCCGTTACCTGCAGACACAGCCTAGCAGGGGACAGCTACCTCTCCTGGGAGGCAAGCGGCATGGGGGATGGGCCCCTCTGCCCAAGGCCCGAGTCCTGGCCTTGCTCCCATAGACGAGTCTGAATGGGGCATTCAGGCCTGTTCTGCCCCCTGCACTCCCCCCTCCCACCCCCCACCCCCGTGCCCTGTGGTGGTGACAGTTTGCCGTGGACACATGGTCAGTGCAGATGGGTTAGAAGCCAGCAGAATGAAGCCCAGCGCTGGCACAGGGCCTGGGTCACCAGTTCCTGTGACCCTGGGCGAAGGCGGCTCGCCAGCTTCCTCCAGTGCTGACGGGAAGTCTTCCTTGTCAGGGCGTGCAGTTCAGGAGAGCTGATGGTAACGCTGGCCTCTGTCGTTGTAGGAAGACATGGCGGCGCACGTCGGGGCCTCGCGGACCCCGCAGGAGGTGATGGAGCACTACGTGAGCATGTACATCCACGGGAACCTGGGCAAGGCCTGCATCCCCGACACCATCCCCAACCGGGTGACCGACCACACCTGCCCCAGCGGGGGCCCCCTCTCGCCCAGCCTCACCACGCCACTGCCCCCGCTGGACATCTCGGTGGCGGAGCAGCAGCAGCTGGGGTACATGCCGCTGAGGGACGACTACGAGATCGAGTACGACCAGGACGCGGAGACGCTCATCAGCGGGCTCTCGGTGAACTACGACGACGACGACGTGGAGATTGAGCTCAAGCGCGCGCACGTGGACATGTACGTGCGCAAGCTGAAGGAGCGCCAGCGCCGCAAGAACATCGCCCGTGACTACAACCTGGTGCCCGCCTTCCTGGGGAAGGAGCGCAAGGAGAAGGAGAAGGCGCCCAAGCGCAAGATCACCAAGGAGGAGAGGGAGCTGCGGCTGAAGCTGCGGCCGCTCTACCAGTTCATGTCCTGCAAGGAGTTTGATGACCTGTTTGAGAACATGCACAAGGAGAAGATGCTCCGGGCCAAAATCCGGGAGCTGCAGCGCTACCGGCGGAATGGGATCACCAAGATGGAGGAGTCGGCGGAGTACGAGGCCGCCAGGCACAAGCGGGAGCGGAGGAAGGAGAACAGAAACATGGCTGGCTCCAAGCGGGGGAAGGAGGACGGCAAGGACGGCGAGTTTGCGGCCATCGAGAACCTCCCTGGATTCGAGCTCTTGTCGGATCGGGAGAAGGTGTTGTGCAGCAGCTTGAACTTGAGCCCCGCGCGCTACGTGACCGTAAAGACCATCATCATCAAGGACCACCTCCAGAAGCGGCAGGGCCTCCCCTCCAAGAGCCGCTTGCCCGGCTACCTGGACAGGGTCCTGAAGAAAAGGATTCTGAACTTCCTCACAGAGAGCGGGTGGATAGCCAGGGATGCCTCCTGAGGCCAGAGCGCGGCCTGAGCCGCCGGAAGCTGCCCGCCTGCCTGCCCGGGGCGGGGCGGGGTGGGAGGGCTGCCGCTGCCCCCTCCTCCACGTCTTCCCCTCTTCCCCCTCCCCCTCCTCAAGGTATGAATGCTCCCCATCCTCTGGAAGAAGCAATAGCCGCAGTCTCACATTGGATCCCGGGAGACAAGCGCGTGTCTGCTTCAACTCGTTCTAAGTGTCCTAGAACTGCCTTGTGAGTTCCGCGGGCAGGGGCGGCCGGCATGGACGCCGGCCTTCTGTTTGGTGAGCCTTCCTTCCTCCATTCAGGTTTAGAAGCCAGTGTGCTCTGGGTGCCAGGCGCTGGGCTTTCCACCGTCGTCAGCTCTTCCCTGGCGACAAGCTTTTCTCTGGCAAGTTGCTGTTGGCGCCCCTTTTCTGAGCCCACTGCTGCCCCAGCTGACACCCCAACACAGCCCCCGCACGCGGCACTTTACCTGGGGGCAGGCCACTCGCACAGCCCTCTGTTACGGAGGCCGGAGACCAGCACCAGGCCCACTCCTGCAGCGCCCCGAAGAGGAGGAGCCCCTGGTTGGCCTCTGCCCCCTGTAGCATGGCCAGCTGGCCCTGGGAAGGCACCGCCCTCCACGCCTTCTGCTTCCTGGTCCCTGGGAATGTGGAAAGCGCCTGGGGAAGGGACACGGGGTTGTCACAGGGCTGCGTGGCTAAAGACCCTGCTTTAGAACGCAAGGCCGACGCCCGGGGCTCCAAGCCTCGGCGCGGGCCTGCTCAGGATTCTCATCCCACTTGTAAATAGGACCACGCTGCCTGGCTCAGCGGACTGCTCAGAGCGTGCCGTGCCCTCCGTCTGCTAGCGGGGCAGGGCCAGGTCAGCGTGCAGGCTCCACTGGCGAGCGGGGAGTGCCCTGGCCTGCCTTGGAGCCCGGTGCCGCCTCTTCACTGTCTTGAAACAGACCCAGAAACACCTTCCCAGCCCTCTGGAGCGCTTGTTTCTGGGGCCCCCTTTAAGGTCGTACATGGTACCTTCCTAAACTTGAGGAAGGCGTCTGTCTTCCGCTGCTCAGGGTTCTCATGCCCAGACCCTGCTTTAGAGTCCTGGAGTGACCACAGACCCCGTCCCACCTTCCGCTCCACCAAGCTCATCCTGCCCTTCTGTCCCATAGGTACAAGAGCCTGTTTACCTCCCAGAGTGTGTGGGCTTCACATTACAGTGATTTTAAAAACCTCACCCCCAGGATGACTTGACTCGGTGCCTTTTCATTTTACATCCTGTCCCCAGGGTAAGCTTTTCAACTTTTAAGTACACTGAATATGGCTTTGGTTGTAGGGCACACACTGGGGACTGGCAGTGTCCCCATCTGTCAGCTAGGCCCAGACAGAAGTGGAGCAGTGCCTCGGTGGCAAGGGCCAGCTCCACGCTGCCCCCTGCCGGCCAAACTGGTTTGTGTCTTAGCAAGTGGTTCTCAAAGTGGGTTCTGTGCTTGTGTTAGAGAGGCAGAATTAGGCCTCAAGCTGTGACCTGTGAGGCCTGGGGGGAGGAGGGTTGAGGACTGCAGGCTGTTCTCAAGCACTTCATGTCGCTAAGGTGCAAGTTCAAGTTTGAGAGCCACCTGCTGTAGTTGACATATTTTTTTTTATGTTTAGTCTTATTTTTATATGACAGCCAGACCTCTATTGAAGTGTGGAAAGCAGAGGAGCCTGTAAATGTGTGGCCTGGACCCAGGGCCAGCAAATGAGACGCTGCTCAAGCAGGCTGTCATGTGCATATCTTTGATGGTTTTAAACGCCATAATGAATGTATAATTTATGTTGAAGTTTTAATATGCTGTTACAAGGGAAAAGTAATTTTAGGATTGGTTGCCTCTTCTTCCATCTGCTCTAGCTATTTTTGTCACATTAGTCCTTGCTTTGTTAGCTACAGCCTGACATGTCTGTATTTAATTCTCACAGTAAGTTAACTAGCAGACCCTGTGGAACTAGGTCTTTTTGAAATTTAACTATCTTTGAATCAAAAAGTAATTCTTCAACTCTTTGAAATAATGCTCTGGGAGGCGAACATTCCGAGAATGTATTAAAAATTGCAACTCTGACTACCATTTTTATTATCCTTTTACATATTAAACAAGTTGGGAAATGTGTGACTGCTTCTTCCTCCTGACCAGCACCTGGCCTGCAAGCGTGCCTGCCTTTGAAGCAGGCCAGCGCCCCCCCGGGGAAGGAGCTGGCCCCCAGGGAGTGGGCTGACTTCAGAGGTCTAGGGTTCTGGCTGTCCATACTGCACAACTTGGCCCTGCAGCTTTCGGCCTCTTGACTAGCATGCTGGTGACAGTGAATGACTGCACCCTATAAAACAACTCTGCCACATTTCAACTGCAGCCATCTTTCTAGAGGGTTCCAGGATGGCTCCATTAGGACACCGCAGTCTAAGCTCAGGTGCCTGTAGAAGAGGACATGTTTACACAGCCCCTATCTCCTCTGTCACACCAGTCTCTGGGGGCCTTGGGCTGATCCGTTCATTGGAGATACTGTTTAGGAACTAATGACAAGCCTGAACCGCACTGTGGGTGGGGCTCGGCACACTAGCCTAGCCCAGCATGTGTGACTCCATGCCCAATACAGATGTCCATCTTCCTTTTGTGGACTTTTGGTCTGCAACAGGGTTAACTGTAGGTGTGGAGTCTGTGGACACAGAGCTGAGTAGAGCACTGGAGCCACAGCCTGGAGCCCTTTCTGCTTTTGTTTTTTTTTTTTTTGGTGTGTGTGTGTGTGTGTGTGTGTGTGTGTGTGTGTGTGTGTGTGTGTGTGTGGTGTGTGTGTGTGTGTGTGTGTGTGTGTGTGTGTGTGTGTGTGATGGGGCTTGAACTAAGCCTGGACACTGTCCCTGAGCTCTTCAGCTCACAGCTAACACTCACCCTATCCTTGAGCCAAGCCCCACTTTCTGTTTTCTAGAGTTTATTTGGAGATAAGTCTCAGGTCCTTTGGTGCCCAGGCTGGCTTTGAACCTAGATCCTAAATTTCAGCCTCCTGAGTAGCTAGCATTACAGGTGTGAGTCACTGTGCCCAGCTGCTTTGTACTTTGGCTTGGGCTGGTCAAGAACCACAATGTCTGTCCACTTCCCAAGGAGTCAGCCCCTTCTCCACATTTTTGTGAAGTAGATGGATTCAGGAGCATAGCTGTTACACCCAGCAAAGGCAATAGGTTACTTTTGTTTTTTGGGTTTTAGTTTTGTTTTTGCCAGTCCTTGGGCTAGCATGCTACCACTTGAGTCACAGCACCACTTAACTACTTTTTCTTTTTCTTTTGCCAGTCAGTCCTGGGCTTGAGCTCAGGGCCCGAGCACTGTCCTTGGACTTCCTCAAGGCTAGAGCTCTACCACTTGAGCCTCTGCTCCACTTCTGGCTTTTTTCTATGTATGTGGTACTGAAGAATCAAACCTGGGTCTTCGTGCATGCTAGGCAAGCACTCTACCACTAGGCCAAACTCCCGGCCCCAAACTTACTGCTTTTTCTGAGTACGTGGTTCCAAGGAGTTGAACCGGAGTCTTCATGCACGCCAGGCAAGAACTCTATCCTCGAGGCCATGCTCCTGACCTCTTTCGTTTCTAGATCACTCACCATTTCTTGTACCAGAGCTTGAACTTGGGGTACTCCCTCCCCTCACTGGGCTTGCTTGCATTCTACCGTTTAAGCCATGCCTCCAGCATGGCATTTTATGAACTCCAGGACCTTGCAGCCCAGGTTGGCTTGGAATTGTAATTCTATAGACCTTGGTCTCCTAAGTAGCTTGGGGTACAGATGGGAGCCACTGGCACTCGAACTCAGGGACTAGGCACTGCTTGAGCCACTCCTGGTTTTCTGGTGGTTAACTGGAGTCTCATGGACTTTCCTACCTGGGTTGGCTTTGAACCACTGTCTTCAGATCTCAGCTTCCACAGTAGCTAGGATCACAGGCGTCCCCCCACTCAGCTTTTTCTAAGCCTTTCGTAGCTTATAAATGTGACAGTCCTTAGGCTAGAAAGAACTCAGTCGGTCCTCTGGCTGCCCTGGACCCAAGGCCTGTTACACCTACCCTTGCTGGAGGGCTGCTTTCCAAGCACATGGCCACACTGGGCTCTCAGCCATGTGCCTTACAGGGTCAGAGTCCACTGAAGGTCAAGAAACCACTATCAAGAAGAAACACTGCGCTTTTAATTCTCAATAAAAACCCAAAACTTAGTAACATTCAAAGTATACCAAGCATGTAGTCTTTCTATTTCAGTGAGCTCTACTTTAACGAGGAAGAATTACACTCTGAGGTTGCAAGAGTTCATTTCTTAGCTCCTATTTTTCTCAAAGTCCCTAAGTTTTCCTTTGAGGAAGGTGGATGCAGGTGGAGGAAGGAACCCCTTGTTCACACTTGCCAGGCAGGGACCCACCCTTTCAACTACATCTCTACCCATTCTAGTCCTTTTCTTCTTAAAAAAAAAAAAAAAAAAAGCTCTTGGGGCCGGGAGTTTGGCCTAGTGGTGGAGTGCTTGCCTGGCATGCATGAAGACCAGGGTTTGATTCCTCGGTATGACATAGAAAAGCCAGAAGTGGTGCTGTGGGTGGCTCAAGTGGCAGAGTGCTAGCCTTGAGGAAAGCCCAAGGACAGTGCTCAGGCCCTAAGTTCAAGCCCCAGGACCGGCAAAAAAAAAAAGAAAATAAGAAGCCCTTTTGCTTTTGCTTGAAAACCGAAACTGCAATCTTCCTACGTTTGGCTCCCAACTACTGGATTAATGAGCTGGCCTTGAATCATGATCCAGCCGGGATTGTAGGCACAAGCCACTGCATCTGCTTGCTTTTGTCTGAGAATCCTGTTAAACGTATTTAGTGCCCTTCCTGCCTCGGCCATGCTAGTCCGCTGGCCTCTCCTCGCGAGGGCTCTGCACAGCACTGCGAATGGAGGTTGAATTGTGGAGGACGCTGCATAGGTGCACCTGGGCAGCCAAACAGAATTGCCCACGACCTTTTATTTGTTAGAATACTTTGCAGTGACCCAGGCTGAGCAGATACAGCATTGCCCACGGTCCCTTGGCCCTTGCTGGAAGCCTGTGACAACGTGTGCTGCTAAGACCCGGATGCCAGGCTCCCACGTCCCTGTGTGGCTGGCTCCAGCTCCTGACAAGGCTGGGCACAGGTCAGGCATGGTCACGATGAGAACTAGAGAAGTCCAGAGGCTTGGAGAGGCAGCTATGCTGCCTTCACCACCCCCACCAGGGCGGGCCTCAGGGTGCGCCCGTGCAGCTTGTACCCCACCTTGCTGACCAGCGCCACCGTGCCCGGCTCCTTCCCTTCCACCGGTGTGTGGAACAAGGCCTCATGTTCATAAGGGTCAAACTTGGCTCCAGCAGGGTCCAGCCTGAGCAAGCCATGCTTCGTGAACACCTTCTGGATCTGGACCTCGGTCATCACCAGCCCCTCATACAGGCTCTTCAGGTGAGGGTTGTCCTCTCGGATCTCCTCCTTGGGGACACTCTGGGTCGCCTTCTCCAGGATGTCGGCTACCTCCAGCAAGTCCTTGCAGAAGCCCTGGATGCCTAAAGCCGCCAGAGAAGATGCTTTGCACACACCACAGCAAGGGAAGCGTTGCTGCTTGTCCAGGCCCTGCCCTGCCCCGGCCCGCCAGCCCTGACACCATCCCTTCACGTTACCGTATAACTTGGCTTCCTCCACCAGCTTCTGACTCCTCTGCCGTAAATTTTCAGTGTCCGCCAAGGCTCGTTTATATTTTTCCTAAGGAAAGAAAAATGCATGTGAATTAAAAATGGAAAAAATTCTTAAGAAAGTTCCTCTGATCTAGAGATGATTCTGTAATAAGCTCCAAGCCAAAATACACATACGACGTGTTATTGCTTTTGAGCCTGCCAAGCGAGGAGGAAAGGGCCACGGAAGCACTGCCCCTGCCCCTGGGGTGGTCCTGGGAGGAAGGGCTCACCACACTACCTCAGTGCAGAATGTCCTCACGAGGGACCCCCGCTTCCGGAGGCTCACTGGACACCCCCAGCAGCTGGGCCCTCAGTTGAGGCAGTTGTTGGCGATGTTCGTATGTCCTCGCAGGGCTGTGGTGAGGATGACCACAGCGGGGACATTGCCACGCACACGTTCACCCTCCAGGGCTGGCCTTGCGCTGCCTCCTAGCTCCCCAGAGGCCAGCACGCCACCCCTATGCAACCCCACCCAACATCTGTGCGGCACCCTGCTGCACTGAGCTTTCCTCACTGGTGAGGACTCCTATACCAGCAGCATGGCACTGGCCATGCTGTCACCAGGAAGCAGGGCTGCATTCCACCCCGCTCCTTACCGTGGTCTCTCTCAGCTGCTCTTCCAGCTTCACCTTCTCTTCCAGAAGCATCTTGTCTGTAGAAGGTGGCTCTGTCTTCTGTTCACTGTGGCCACTCTCGTCCTCCAGGTTCTGACCATTGTTCTTCTGCTTTGCTGCTGTGCACAGCAACCGAGGAGAGGGCCTGCAGAAAGCCGCACAGCACAGTCCACAAATGGACTGCTTTTTGGTATTTTAGACATTTAGAGTAATTATCAATCAAGGTGATTAGCCTTGGGAGAGGAAAGAAAAGACTCCTCTCAAGACTACAGGGCCAACTATATATTGTATCCATTGCACTGAAGCACACCTGCCTGCCTATGTCTGGTCAACAACACACCCTACAGGAGGCCATGCAAAAAAATCAGCTGACGAGGGCAGACTATGGAAGATCCTGCCCACAAAGTACTCACCACCCTGCAAAAAAGGCAAGCTGTTAGCTGGGTATAGGGACACAGGCTTGTAATCCTAGCAAGTTGGCATGTCAAGATCAGGAGATTGCAGTTTGAGGCTAACCCTGATAAAAGCTAGCAAGATGCCACAGTAAAACAATGTGAGATCTTATGCCAGAAGTAACAAAGAACCAGAGAGGTATCTCAATTGGTAGAGTACCTGCTTAGCAAGTGCGAGGCCCTAAGTTCAAACCCTGGCACCACATAACACAAAGGTGTCCACACACAAAAACCCTAGTGTGGGGCTGTAAAGCTGTTAAGAGGAGGTGAGTGGGAAGCCTGGGCCCATGAGGGCTTTGCAAGACAGGGAGAGTTAGGGTACTGTGGTGGCAGAAGTTTACTTCAGGAAGGGAAATTGCTTGGACAAAGATACAGAGTCAGGAACATGAGCTATGTACAGGAGAACTAGAAAGTAATCTGGAATGAGTCGTAGTCATGAATGAGTTAAGGCATTATCCAATCTGATCTCAAGTTATTAGTGACTCACAGTCACTAATAAAAATTCACTTGTCTTCACCAGATATCCAATTAGAATCAACTATATTCAACATTCTTCCCAGCTTTAAGGAAACTGGTTCAATTAAAGAAATCAGGGGCCGGGAGTTTGGCCTAGTGGTTAAAGTGCTTGCCTAGCATGCATGAAGACCCGGGTTCAATTCCTCGGTACCACATACATAGAAAAAAAGCCGGAAGTGGTGCTGAGGCTCAAGTGGTAGAGCTCTAGCCTTGAGGAAGTCCAAGGACATTGCTCAGGCCCTGAGCTCAAGCCCAGGACTGGCAAAAAAAAAAAAAAAAAAAAGAAATCAGGACCGAGAACACACATGATGTTTACACAGCACCCAACTAGAATTGGAAAAGGATGACCAGTGAGGGGACCGACTGCTGCCCCCAGCCTGTGTAGACCCCAGCGACCAGAGATGACTGCACTCAACAGTCACCTTTCGGATGCATCATGAGTGAATGCTTCATGCAGAAAGGCTACTTGGAAACATAGGCATGCCCCACAGCGCAGGCCCTGACAAATCTCCAGTTTCGTCAAACACACATCCTGGTAGGGTGAGGAGGATGTCAGTGAGCAGGCCACTGGCTCCACTGACTGGAATTCAGGCCACACATGGCTGCCCAGATGTGGTCCTGGTTTCTGAAGACAAACTGAAGTCCTGCATCTGTGTTTGCACTTCCTAGGTGGTGGGAAGGAACACAGAAGCTGCCCATGTGGGCTGCTACTGCGAGGGAGAAACAGGGACTTGTATAACAACCTTTCCACTTTGGTGGCTTGTCCCCACCCCAGGGTGGACAATCACCGCCTTTCTGCTGGCCACCAAGTCAGCTCTGCTTGGCCAAGGAGGGTCTGGCAGCAGTGCAAGGTGTGGAAAGGAATGCACCAGGCAACCTCAGCTCCCAGCCACTGTGCAGCCCGTGATGCTGATGTGCTCGCCACTTTCTTGGAAGTTAATTCCAAATACAAAACACAAACGACTAGAGAAAAAGGCCTTTCCGCACAGATACTCCAGGAGGCTGCTTTCGAGTTTTCCTTTGGTCAGGTTCCCCTGTCCATCCTTTCCCTATAGGCGATCTCTGCCCTACCTGCCTGGCCCCGGGAAAGGTGGCTGCAGGCTACGCTCCACTCTCAGTCCACCCCGCTTCTACCCCAAGTTCGGCCAGCCTGGTCTCTCTCCTGCCTCCAGCGACCCTCCAGCGGAGATCACCACAGCTGTGCCACGCGGAGCTGGTTTGTAAAGTGAACTCCCCAAAACACGGGTTAAAAAGAAAGCGGCCAGGGCTGGGAATGGGGCCGGCGGGAGAGCGCTGCCCAGCCTGCCCGAAGAGCGGGCCGCGTCCGAGCCCTCGGAACCGAGGTGGGCGCTGAGGCCCAGGGCAGGGCTCAGGCCCCGAGTTCAAGGCCGGGACCGGCCAGGGCGGGGCAGGCCCCGGAGGGGGGCGGGCGGAGGGGCGGGAAGGCCGGGGCCGGCTCCACTCGACGCCAGCCCGGGTCACGGCCGGAGGGGCTCGGCCTCGCGGGCGACCTTGGCCGGGTCCCCAGCCGCGGACGCCGGAACCATCAGCGCCCGGGCCCCGAGCGCCCGGACCCCGGCGCCCCGCGCTTCCGGTGCGGGCGGCCATGCTCCTCCGGCCGGGGCCGCGAGCGGGGCGCGCCGCGGGCGGACCCCGGGGTGCCGGCCCCGGGCACGGGGCCTGGCCGGCTCGCGCCCGCGCCGGGCGAACAGGGAGGCGCCTCCCCGACGAGGGTCTCCGCGCAGCGCCCTTACCTGAGAGACCACGCCACAGCCGCGAGGCTGTGCCGCGCCGCCCGAACGCACCTGGCCGCCATCGCTGCCGCCGCCAGCTCCGTCAGCACGCACGCACGCACGCACGCATCGCGCACGCGTCGGGGGGAGGGGCTCCGTGCCGACGTCCCGCCCCCTGTTCCTGTCTGGCCAATCCAGGATCCTGCTTTCTGTGATGGACGGACAGTATCACAGCTGCTTAACGAATCACGACGGAGTGCAGGTCTTCCTCCCCGGGGGCGGAGTCTCAGGCCTCGGGACGGCTCGACCCCGAGGGGAAAGGTGAGGGGACGGGCGAGGTCGGGAAAGAGCCAATGGACAGGGAGGGCTGGGGGGCGTGTCCGCGCGCTGGGGGCGTGGCCCGCCTGGCCGGCGTGCTGGGGGCGGGCACGCGGGAACGACCGAGCGGAAGGGGCGTGGCCCGCGGGCGCGGGGGGCGTGGCCCGCGGGCGGGGGGTGGGGGGGCGGCCGCGCTTCCCCCGGGCCGCCGCTTCCTCCAGGCCTGCGCTGCGGACGTCCCGGCCCTCCGGAACCTACACGGAAGTAACCCGAGGGCGGCCGGGCGGCGGGAGGCGCCCGGGAAGCCCCGGTGCGGGGCCGTCTGGGATTTGAACCCGTCCCCTAGGGCGGCCTCCGGATCCGCAGTGCGGCCGGCGGGAGCGGGAGGCGCTCAGCCCGGGGGCCGGGCTTGGGGCCCGGCACCCTCCAGCCGCCCCTCCGGGGACCAGCCGGGTCTCGGGCGGCCTCTGCCTCCCGGCCTGGCCGGGGCAGCCCCAGCCCAGCGGGCAGAGGGACCGCGGCGTCCCCACCCCCGACCCCCGATCAAGGACAGAGCCAGGCGCTGTGCAGGCGGCGGCCGTCGAGAGCAGGGGAGCTGCGGGGACGCGAGGTGATCGAGCGCGGAGAGGCCGGTTAGAGAGCCCGCGGGCTTGCGAGTGGCGGCGTGGCGCCTCCGTGTCCCGGGGCCCGCCGCGGGGACAGAGGCGCTGGTGAGTGACCGGTGCCCCTGGCGTGGCCGCCAGCGCGATCTTGACAGGGAGCAGTAGTATAAAAACAGCCCGTGGCTCAGAGTCCCGAAAAAGCGCAGGCAGGAGAAACCCGAGTGAGGGGACACGGCCGAGGTTTCGGATGTGCTTCGGGGCGCTGCACCCCGTTGGCGGACTCTGCTGCCCTGTCCTGGTCGTTTGCTGTGAGGTTCAGAGGAGATGGAGACGGCTGGGGCTCAGGGAAGTACGTGGGCCTGCTGCAGCCAGAGATGAATGAGCCAGGCCAGTCTTCCCCGCGGCCGGGCCCGGTCCTGTGGCCACCCTCAGAGCAGCAGGTTCCCCAGGGCTGTTGCCGCCGCTGCCTGGTGGCCCCTCCTCTCCCGAGCCTCCTCTCCGGAGCCTCCCCTGCTCCCGGGGATCTGGGACTTTGCCACAGTACAAGTCCAGAGGAAGCTGCCTGTATGAGAAGACTCTGGCCCAGCCTCTGAGCTCGTGTCCAGGGATGGGCATGGGTGCCTCTGAGGAAGGACGTGTGCAGAGCTGGAGCAGCTTGGGGTGCCCCAGTGGGGAGTAGGGTGGTGTTTGCAAGGAGAAATATCCTGGGGAGAAGGTCACACAAGAGGACTCAGCAGCATGCCGACTGTGGGCCTGATGCCAAGTGCCAGCTGTGTGCCAGGCACTGTGCTGGGTGCTTTGGAGATGTCATGGGTGGGCCCGAGGTCTTGGGGAGGGACAGGCAGAGGCAAGCGGGGCAGCCCTCACGTGGCTGGGCAGGCAGAGAAGGCAGGCCTTTCCCACGTTTCTGTGCACTGCTCAGTGTGCATGCCTGTGTCAGAGCTGAAGCCAGACTTGACACCTGCCCGCTGCAGGACCATCGCTGTTGCCTGCTATCTGGAGCTGTGGGCCCCGCCTCATACTTTCACTGAACTTAGTTTCTTGTTTTGCTGGTCCTGGTACTTGAACTCAGGGCCTGAGCACTTTCCCTGAGCCTTGCTCAAGGCTAGCATGCTATCACTTGAGCCCAAGCACCAAGCACCATTTCTATCTTTTCTTTTTTTTTTCCCAATAATTTCTTGGAAATGAGAGTCTCACAGACTTTCCTGCCTGGATTGGCGTCCAGCTGTGATCCTCAGGTCTCAGCCTCCTGAGTAGCTAGGATTACAGGTGTGAGCCACTGCACCTGTTCCTTTCATTGAACTTTGAGGTAAGTCAGCTAGGGATAGGGGATTGATAGGTGTGGCAGACAGTGTTAAAGATGGGCTCCATCTACTCTTCTGCCCACTGTCCCATCAGACACTAACCTAGTGCCACCGAGTAGGATTTTGACTTTGTATTACAGTTTCGAGCCCGCATACCTTCAGATCATCTGGTGGTCTGACCTCTCAGCACATCAATAAAGGTTGATTAGAACACAATGTGTCTGTTCACTCTTCAGGGCAATTTCAGCGCCAGCAAAGGAATGTGATGGTGAGATGGTGAATCTCATCTACTTCGTTCAGATTCCCAGAGTAGAATAGCCTTTGTAGAGTCCGGTGGTGATTCCAGGTCGACTGGCTGAAGAACACAGCCCAGCCTGGGTACCCTGGTCCCCCACAGGTGGCCGATGGAGGGTGGGGGAGGGGACGAGGAGGAGACCCACCAGGGCAGGCTCTCCTCTCGTCACATGCACTCCCACCGTGCTGTGTCCCCAGGCCCAGGCTCCCAAGGGCAGAAATTCCACAGGTGTGTGAGGCCAATTGAGAAGCTGATGTTTGTGCGGAAGCCTTCAGCTGTGGGAAGGAGGCCCCGTGGCCGTCAGCAGACATCTGCATCAGGCAATTTTTACTTTCTCTGGGGTTTTCCATTGTGCTCCCCTTTTATTATAGGGCACACGCCTGCCTTTTAAAGTAGTATTCTTTTAATGCGTGCTCCACACAGTGAGAAGCCTGGTCCTGCACAGCCCCACCCTAAGGACAGCAGACAGGATCCTCCTCCATCTTCCGTCAGAGCCCCTGACCCACTGTGAGCACCTGCAAACGAATTTACAGCAGTGTGTGCCTGTGAGACGCCATAGGCACAGGCATTGTGCTTCATTTGTTTCCCATAACTAGAAACAAGACTGTTCCTGTCTGTGCATAAGGCTCAGGCTTTCCTGAGGCTTCTGGTCTGTCTTCCCAGCTGTCTTAATAAGTGGGTTGTGACCTCCAGCTCTTGGGCATGCGCATTAGGGGAGGTGTGCACATGTAAATTACCGATGCAATGAGCTTTTGAAGACTTCCCACACTCCAGTCTGCATCAAGAAAATAATGGAAAGCCATCTCCTGGGGATGGGCTTTGCTTCTGGGAAGAGTTCCATTCACACGGACTGGAAGTGACTGTGTGGCCTACAGATGGAAGTGTGGAAGCCGGGAACGTGAGCTCTCGAACTGGGGGACATCTTTGTGACCCTGGAACAGACAAAGCTGTGCTAAACTTTGTTATGGTCCACAAATTCTAACTGTAAAGTAAGACATTGAGAGACGGCCCTGTATTCAAAACAAGAACTCTCATTCACCAACCGACACCACAGCACCCAGGAGGGTCAGAGAAGCTCAGAGATGGAGGCAGAGTTCGTACATCTGTCTAGCCCACTTTGGGGAATCTGAAAAGAACTTCTGCCCAGAAAATCCAGAGAATGAGAGTTCCTTACATAAAAGCAGATAACTACCTGGAAAGACAGGCAGGGATGGCCACATTATAAATAAGTAAATAAAATAATTACTTCCATTTCTGCTCATTGGCCATGAGCAAAATGGAAGTAAAACCACAACGTGAAATCCTGAATGTCTGAAAGGAGAATGACAGCAACCCAAAGCTGGTGGGACATTGGTTGTCTTCTTGGGCTGGTAAGGTGGGGATTACTTGTCAGGCGGCAGCGGCTGGAGGATGGGTTCAGTCATTTGGGATTTGGAAGTGGTTCAGAACATGGCGCGGTCTGTGTGCGTCAGGCTTCAGCATTGCTTGGTCTTTTCTACTAAGATGAAGTACAGGTGCTTCACACCTATAATCCCAGCACCTGGGGGCCTGGGCTACGTGGAGAGAACCTCTCAAAGCAAGAGCCAGGGAGACAGTGCCCAGGAATGTTACCTGGGCCAGTCAGCCAAGTCACGCTAGCTGGAGTTTTCTTCTCCTCTTGTTTTACCTGGACGTCATCACTGTGCCTCTGGTGCCCGTGTCACTTGGCTGAGGCCCACTCAGCTTTGATCAGCAAATTTCCTTCTAGCTCTGGAAAGATCTTTGGTGCTTTCTGGGCCATCACCTCTCTGCTGTCACTGTGGTTGGCTCTGAAGAGGAAGAATTCATGTGAGAAAAAGCTTGCTCATAGTGCATTCCCGCTGGCACACCACGGAGCTGCAACCTGACCTTTAAAACCAATTACCAGCACTTGTTCATGGCATTACTTCTTTCCCGACAGGAATGGCCCGAGGGAGGAATATTTGCCTTGGCGCAGGTGTGTGTGCCCCCTGGCGAGGAGGGTGTGGAGAGCAGGGCGTCTGGGAAGCAGAGAAAGGGGCACAGCAAAGGGTCAGGGCAGAGGCCGCTGGTCCGACCGTCCACCTCCTGCTGATCTCACCATGATTCTAAGAATTCTCTCGCGTGGAAGCCCTGGTGGTCTCACTGTCTCGGGGAGAGCCTCGCAGACGCGCTGCAGACGTGGGCATCACAAATCTCCTGCATCCACGCCTGGGCGGCGTGATGCCCACCCATTCCTCTGGACCATGGCGTTCTACCCCTGGCCCCCGGGAGGCTCTGTGCAGGCCACGAAGCACACTCTGTCCCGTCTTCTCTGTGAGTCCTCCAGGTCTCCACCATTGTTCAGAAGTTCAAGCCCAGGTCTTCCATGACTCCAGACTCCCTCTGTGACGTGGGCCGTGACGGGCTGTGACCTCTGAGATACCAGACACTGAGGGAGCATGTCCTCTCCGAAAGGGAGGTAGAGGACAGGGAGGCAGGCTGGGGCCACAACAGCAGGATGGACATGGAACCTAGCCCCGCTCCAGGCCGCTGCAAGGCCCTCCTGAGGCTCTCCTGGCCTCTCTGTCATCCTGACCTCTCCTGTGGCTCCTCTTTACCTCCTCAGCTTCACCTCAGATAACTTTAACCCTTTACACCCTGGAGCCTGCGGTGGGGATGGTCTGCCAGTTCCTGAGATGTGCTGCCACCCCTTTCCTGTTGTCACAACACTAAGTGTGTAGCTCACTTATTTATTTTTGTCAGTCCTGGGGTTTGAACTCCGGGCCGGGACACTGTCCCTGAGCTTCTCTTGCTCAAGGCTAGCCCTCTATTATTTGAGCCAGAGCACCGCTTTTGGCTTTTTCTGTCTATGTGGGATTGACCCCAGGGCTCCATGTGTGTTAGGCAAGCCCTCTACCACGTTCCCAGCCCACAGTTGTGTGTCTGTGTGTATCCTCAGCAGACTTGTGTGTCTTGGGGTGACTCTGAGCATGTCCTGGTGGCGAGGCTCCCCTGAGCAGTTTATATTTTCTGCTACGATCCCCTCTCGCCTCCTCCACCGCTGTGTGCTGGCGCTGGCCCCAGGGCCTTTCTGAGAATTCACCTTCCTCCCAGCCCACAGTCCACACTCAGGACACGAGAGCCCCGTGTGTCTGGTGCTAAGTGTGCTGCAGGGAGTCCCTCCCCCTGCCACTGAGGCCCAGAGGCCTCCATGAGTGAGTGAGTGAGCAAGCATTACTGTTCTCCCTGGGTCCCTGGGCCGGCAGGGTCCTCAGGGCCCTGGAGGTTTGGGTTGAGCATAGCGGGTGGCCTTTGCCTTTCCACAGCCAGCAGAGGGCCAGGAGGGCCAGAGCAGCCACAGTCGGGCGCCTCGAGGCACTAAGCTGGGATGCCAGCACCCGAGGGCCTGCCCCACCATGCAGTGTCCTGGCCTGCACAAAACAGGAAGCCACGGGGACACACAGCAGGCGGACAGGGGCATCGGTGGTGTGTGCCTGTCATTCCAGCTACGGGGGGGAAAATGGAAAATAGGATTGAGGTCCAGGCGAGGCCCTGCACTGAAAAAAAACCACCACCAGGGCTGTAAGGTCTTTGGTGTATCACAAGGTAAATGTGCTCATCAGTGTGGCCCCTGGCCAACAGCGTGGGTGTGGAGAAGAGGGGTGGGGAGGATGTGGGGCCCCAGGGAACCTAGGACTGGCAGCTCTCACAGAGCGGGAGCTGAGGCCCTGGGAGGAGGCAGCGCTGCCACTCCCAGACCATGGACTCTAGGACTGATGGAGGAGGGGAGGCCTTGTTTAGACCCAGTGACGTCATCCTTTCCTCTTCTCCTGTCTGCCCCGCCCCCCCATCCTAACTATTCACATGGATGCCATGCTCTCAGAAGCCCATGATTCTGAGAACTGAGGGTGTTATTGAGTCTTTGGGGAGCACTTTTCACCCCACATTCACATTCTTCCTACTCCCTACCCCTACCCCCAGCATCTATGCAGTCTCCAGTCTCACCTGACGCAAAGCCCTGTCCCCACCCTCCTCTGTGGCCAGGCCTGCCCGGGAACGGTGCCCTCGGGGAGCGTTTGCTGGACTCACATGGGTTCCAGGTATGCCCGCTCTTCCCTAAGTACAAATTAGAATGACCAGCCCTGCCCCAGCCACTGAGTCCTGTGGCCAGTCCAGGCATCCTACCATGACTCACCAGAGCCCCTGGCCTGGTGACAGACTGGAGCAGAGCATTGTCAGATGAACGGTGCAATGCATGTATTGGAAGGACCCCAAATGATTCTGTTGAAAGCTTGCAACAGTGTGGTGGCACAGGGCTATGGGCCTTTAAGAGGCGGGGCCAATGGGAAGAAGTTATGTCATTGGGGGCGTGGCCTTGAAGGGGGTTGGGTCTAAGGCCCCTCTTCGTCCCTCTGTGTCTCTGGCTTTCCTGCAGCAGCAGTATCTTCTGCACACCCTCCTGCCCTGGTATCCTCAGGGCCAACTGACCGGGGACTGAAACCCCCTAAATCGTAAGCCAGACAAACCTTTCTTCTTTTTGCGTGTTTGTGTCCAGCAATTTGTTACAGCAAGGGGGAACTGAAGTCAGTGCAAAGCTTCCATGTGTGTGATTCTGGATGCAGGATAGACTCTCACTCAGGGTGCCCCTTGGGATCCTCAGAAGCTGTGTGTGAGGGGACAGACCCAGGCCCCCCTTGTCTGCCACCTGTGGCTGTTTGCCTATGTTGGTATTTTCTTTTTTTGTGTGTGTGTCGTCATGGGTTGAACTCTGGGCCTGGGTGCTGTCCCCGAGCTCTTCAGCTCAAGGCTACAACCCTACCCCTTGAGCCACAGCACCACTTCCCATTTTCTAGTGGTTAATTGGAGATGAGTTTCATGGGTTTTAGTGCCCCAGCTGGCTTTGAATCATGATCTTCCGATCTCAGTCTCCTGAGTAGCTAGGATTACAGGCGTGAGCCTCTGTACCCGGCTTGTGTTGGTAATTTTCTGTGACCTGCAAATGATCTTACAAATATGCAATGGCCGTTGGCAGAACAGGGTTCTCCCCCGGGATCGGCAGCCAGGAGCACAGGAGTGTGTCATTTCCTAAAGCAAAGTGAAGCTGATTCAGTGCATTGACCTTTCATTTCTTCCCAAGTCTGCGCAGCTCTGGGTCAACTGCAATGTGTCTTTCGTGGGCGGTCTGTGTCTCGGGAGCTTCCAGAAAGATTCGCAGGCTCTGTGGCCCTGTCCTCTGTCACTCCTGATCTTGAAAATGTGCATTTGCTCTTTTTCCCCTAGTAGTTGAGCTCAAGTGTAAGAGTGTTGCTGACTGTCTCAGAGAACCAGCTTCTGATTTCCTCCATCTTCACAGGGATTTTCAGGTGTGGGGCTTTAAATTATTATCATTAGCATTGTCGTCATCATCATCATCAATTAGTATTTCTTTCAAGGCTGACACTTCATCAGTTGGGACACAGACCCACTTCTGGGCTTTTGCTGGTTACTTGGAGATAAGAATCTCACAGTCTTTCCTGAATCAGCAGACTTTGAACCCTGATCCTCAGATGTCAGCCTCCTGCGTAGCTAGGATTACAGACAGGAGCTTGGCTGATTTTCAGTTTTCTGCCCCGTCTGTTTCTTGCTGTTCCTCCTCTCCTGCTTATGTTAGCCTTTTCTTTTCTACCTTTTGTTTTCTTTTCTAACTTTTTAAGGTGAAACCTGAGGGCCATGATTAACCAGCTTTTATTTTCTTGAAACATTTTTGCAAATAAACTGTTTTACTTAGATACAATTTACATGCAATTCACCGTAAGTATACGTCCCATGGCTCGTGGACAGAGGCAGCCACTACTAACGATAATTGTGGAACATTTTCACCATTGGTTATGCGTCCCTATTCTGACTTTCTATCTATACACTGGGGTCCCTGCGCTGGGCTTTCATGTGCTTGAGTCTCACAACAGCCCGTGCAGAATTACTCTTTTCTATGGCTGTGTACTATTCTATACTCTTACGACAAACTGTGTTTTGTGAAGTTATTGGCCATTTCATGGACATTTTTGATGTTTCTACCACAAACATTCTGCTGTGAACATCTGTGGATCCGTGTTTGTGTGGACATGCATTCATCTTCCTCCAGCTTCTTCTCTTTAAATATGGAGTGGGGTGGGAGCCGGGCTTGGGGACAGCCAGCGGAGAACGGTGATCTGGAGCAGCGGTGGTGTTACGAGCTGCCATGTTCTTCAGGTGTCTCATCAGCAGTGCGTGTGCGTCTGTCCTGTCTCCATCACCGCATTAACCCCTGCACTATGGCACCCCGGTTTGGTTTGCATTTTCCTGGTGGCCACAGGCCTCGAGTGTCCTTGAGCGCTTTGCTGTTTGCACGTGTAACGAGTGAGGCCTTACATTCTTCACTCATTGGTAAAGCGGGTTGTTTTCCTTCTTGCATTCAGAGTTCTTTGGGTACAAAAGCTTTGTCAGCCATGTGATTTGCCATCTGTCACGTGACTTGTCTCCTCCCTTTGGACGAGTGCACGCTGGGCTTGGCTGGGTAAAGCCATGTGTCTGTTCTCTCGTGGGGTCAAGGTGGCGCTAGGTCAGGATGTTCTCATGACTTGTCCTCCGGCATTTTCCAGTTCCAGTCGCACTAACGAGTGCTCAGATCCCTCCGGAAGGGTGGCAGCAAGGCCGGCCAGGGGTGTGGCTGTGGGGTGGGCAGGGAAGCTCTCTGTGGACTCTTCAAGATCATCAGAGCTCCACTCCCTCTTCACCCGGAAGGCGAGTCTGAAGCAGCTTTCCAGCCAGGGGAAGGGCTGCAGGGGTGGGCGGGGCAGGTGCACGGCCACCCCACTGCCCAGGGCCTGGACCACTCCGTCCTCCCGTCCCCAGCCCTTCCCCGAGCTAGGCCAAGGCACCCACGGCCACCTCCATGCGGATTTCCAGAGGGGCCTCACTCGCTTCCATCCTCACGGTGCTGCGGGGTCTGTGTCTCCTGGGAGCAGCTCGCAGTTTTGAGAGTAGCTGCTTGCACACGCTGTCAGGAAAACTCCAGAGAGAACCAGCCGCTGCCCGTGGCCAGCCGGCTAAGCATGGCCTGGCTGGAGCTGTGGTGCAGCTCAGTTTGCGCCTCCGTGCCGGGCGATGGAGGGCTGGTGGTCACCACGTCGCAGCCCTCCTGCTGGGCTCCGTGCTCCGTGCTCCCTGTCTTGTCCCCCCCCCACCACCCGGGGTTGTCTCCAGGTAAGGGATAAGCTGCAGAGCCAGGCTGTCTCCAAACAGGGACGAGACAGACAGGAAGCAGGGCCCTCAGTGGGCCTGAGGGGGCCTGGAGTTTTAATCAAACTTAAACCTTTATTTCCAGCCCCAGCTGGAGGCCAGGCCAGGCCAGTTCCCCTGGACAGCTTAGTCCTGGTGTGACCAGCACCCAGGGTGGGGGAGGGGCGTATTCTCCCTAGATGAGCGGCACCCCTTTCTCCTCTCCCCTGGGAGGGAGCTGGAGCCCTGTCTGCACCTCTTCTGGGAAGGTGCTGCCCCTCAGCAGACCTTCCTGCCACTCAAGTTCTCAACATTGGTGGCTGGGCTGAAGAAACGTGGCCAACTATTCCGCTGGATGGCGTCTATAGTTTTCTTGGCATGTATGTATGGGCAGGGAACGCCTGGAGGTGCTTTCACTTGAGGGAGGGAAGACGAGATGGGAGGGCAGGGGATAAAGAGTTGAAAAGAGGGGAAGGGAGAGGAGGAAGGGGAGAGAGCAGAGGAGAAGACAGGGGCCCATCTTCTCAGGGCTCTGGATCAAATCCAATCTTGGGGTGCACAGGAGGCTCCCCACGACGACCCTGCTGCCAGGGGGAAGCTGGGTCAGACCTGAAAGCAGGGGCCGGCACACCTCCCAGACCTGGTTTTCTAAACTTTCTCTAAACAGCTTGACCAGAGCTTGACCAGAGCCTGGCTGGGGTCTAGGTTTGTCCTCAGAAGCTGTGTTCCCTGCAGCCTTACAGAGAGACCCCATGTTGAAAGAGCACCCCCACTCAGCTCTGGCTACTCTTATTTACAAACTGCACATGCATGACACATGCTCAGAAACCTCCGGCCCTTGGCCACAAAGGCAGTGACCGATTCTGCGCTCACCTGGGCCAAACTCTGGCTGCACTGCGTCCTGGGCCGGGACCTGGGCCGGGACCAGCCCCAGCCTGGGGACAGTGGGCTTTCCAAAGACAACCTCTGCTTAAAACAAAACAAAAACCAGCTTGTGTAGCCCCAGCGGCTCACGCAGTGATCCTAGCCACTCAAGAGGCTGAGATGGGAGGGTGGTGCTGTGAATTCAGCTTGGGCAGGAAAGTCCGTGAGCCTCTAATCTCCATTTAAGCACCTCTTGCTGTCCACTCAGCCCTGTGGCCACCTGGCACTCTTCAGCAGCCTTGCAGTGCTGCAGGGGGCTGAGGAGGGCTGCATCGGGGGTCAGGACCTGGCAGGGTGTGCTGACGGGTGGGGAGGGGGGAAGCCATCTCCTGCTGGGGCCCAGCCTGCATCTGCAGCCCACAGAGGCTTCATTCCAGGTCCCTTCTTCCCTCATCTGGTTGCCACCTCTTTCCAGATCTGGTGCCAGAGCTTTTCCAGAGACAAAGATGTCTCCCCCAGCCAGCGTCTCCCCCAGCCACCATCTCCCCCAGCCAGCATCTCCCCCAGTCACCATCTCTCCCCAGCCACCATCTCCCCCAGCCAGCATCTCCCCCAACCAGCATCTCCCCCAATCACCATCTCCCCCCAGCCACCATCTCCCCCAGCCAGCGTCTCCCCCAATCACCATCTTCCCCCAATCACCATCTCCCCCAGCCACCATCTCCCCCAGCCAGCGTCTCCCCAGCCACCATCTCCCCCAGCCACCATCTCCCCCAGCCAGCATCTCCCCCAGTCACCATCTCCCCCCAGCCACCATCTCCCCCAGCCAGCATCTCCCCCAATCACCATCTCCCCCCACCCACCATCTCCCCCAGCCAGTGTCTCCCCCAGCCAGCATCTCCCCCAGCCACCATCTCCCCCAGCCACCATCTCCCCCAGCCAGCGTCTCCCCCAATCACCATCTTCCCCCAATCACCATCTCCCCCAGCCACCATCTCCCCCAGCCAGCGTCTCCCCCAGCCAGCATCTCCCCCAGCCACCATCTCCCCCAGCCAGCGTCTCCCCCAGCCAGCGTCTCCCCCACTCACTCCACTTGCTCCTTCGTCAGCAGCGTCTGGAGGGCAGTTCTGCCCCGCGTCTGGAAGCATGGCGCAGCAGTGTTCCGGGACCCTCACCCCCCACCTACCCCACAGGAAGGGAGGCTTTCATGGTCTCTCGAGCCTGCTGGCAGCGGACTCCTGTGTGGGCCGTGACTCAGATGTGTGTGTGCGTGCACGTGTGCATGTGTTGGAGGGTGTCTGTGAAGGTGTGTGTGTGTGTGTGTGTGTGCACTAGCCTTGCATCCAGCCCCCAACCCACAGCACTCCACCCTGTGGAGATGACTTTGGGGCATCCTTGGTCCTGCCCTTTCCTCCGCACATAGGGAGGCGGGTCCCCCGGATGCCCAGGTTTCTCATTCTGGTGCCCAGTCACTGCTGTCTCCTCTCCCAGGCTAGCCAAGGACGGATGGGCGGTGATAGCCTGAGTTAACTCACTCCATCCCCCGAGGCCGGGCCCAGCTGGGCCTGAGGACTCAGCCAAACCCAGTTGGAGCAGCACAAGGGAGCATATAGAGTGTTTCCTGGGCTTGAGCTCAGGGCCCTAGCACTGTCCTTCTTTTGTTCAAGGCTAGGGCTCTACCACTTGGCCACAGCTCTGTTTCTTGCTGTTTGGCAGTTCACTGGTGATGAGAGTCTCGTGGATTCTCAGGCTAGCTTTGATCTTCAGATCTCAGCCTCCCGAGTAGCTAGGGTCTCAGGTGTGGGCCTCCCTGTGTGCACCCAGCATTTTTATGTGACCATGTGACAGGCAGCTCTCTTCCTCTGTTCAGGACTGGACAGAGCTGCAGGCTGGGGACAGATGAGAGAAGGGCAGAGGGGCCAGGTGGACAGGGGATGGGGCGGAGAGGTGGTAGGAATGGAGAGCGACTTCCACCCGACCTCCCCTCTCCTCTCCCCTCAGCATGGTCTGTCATGCTGGCTTTCCAGTGTCTCCTCGGTGGCTGAGAAGCCTCTAGGCAGCCTCTTCCTTCCCCTTCCTTTGGAAGCCATAGAGGCCTTGGGGAGCGCCTGGCCAGGCAAGGGGGGCCCTCAGCCACAAGGGCAGACTTGCTCAACATACTCAATTCAGCAGGATGGGAAAGCGGGAGCATCAGCCTGACTCTGAGGTGCCCTGTTTCCCTTGAGATGTTGGCTGGGATTTCTCCCCTCTCTGACTGGCTCTGCCATCGGTCGGCTGCGTGAGAAGTATCTAGATGGGTGACCAAAACCAGATTCCACACAAGATCACCTCCTCCGGGGCCCTCTGTGGTGAGCAAGGCCTCGGGGACCTCCAAGAAAGCGGGGTTCCCTTGCCAAGCAGACCACAAGTGACGGGGCTCTGAGCGGCCTGGCTGCCTCCAGCCTCAAGATGTGGCAGTGGCCCTGAGCCTGCAATGCACCACGGGAGTCAGAGCAAGTCCCGGAGCGGGCAGGGTGAGGGAGCGTGCTCTGGGAGGAGCGTGGGGTGCTCGTCTGGAGACGCGTGGGTGCCTGTCTGCTCAGAGCCAGTCACCCACCCCATAGTTCCTTTCTACTTCCTTTGCCAGTTCCTCCTGGAACTGGAGGTGGGCTGGGAAAGATTTTCCCTGACGTGAGGCTCCACCTGGCTGGCCGGGCGACCATGGGATATCTGTTGGCATCAGTGTGACCGGACTGAGGTCTATAGGCTGGCAGGGGTCCATCAGGCCTGTAATGTGGTTCCCCCCCTTGGTAGTACTGGTATTGAATTCAGGGCCTTGTGCCATTCTGCCACTTGAGCTGTGCCTTAGTCCTTCTGTTGTCAGGCAGTCTTGCTAGGTTGGTGTACAAGGCTGGCCTCCGTGGTGGACCCCTGCCCTCACCTCCAGATAGCTGGACCGGGGGGCTGTGTCCTGTGACTGCGTGACCCACTACCCCAGATTGGTTTACACAACCGGAATTTGTCTCTACTATGGCTCTGGGCTCTAGAATTCCCAGTCCAGATGTTGGCAGGGCTTGTTCCCTCCCAGGGCGCTGGCTTCTCCTCCCACCTCCTCACAGGCTTGGCTCTGTGTCAGCGGGGACAGGCCAGCTCTCCCGTCTCCATGGAGAAAGAATTCAAGGGTGGTGCACAGAAGAAACGTCTTCGGCAGGGACACTGTATTTAAATCCCCAATAGATTTTATGAAAGGGGAAGTGAGCGTACGTGGATAGCACCCCAGGAAGCTGAGCGCAGGTAACAATTATGGAGTCTTCCAGGAAGTGGGGGGCATTGCACAGACCCAGGAGCGGGGAAGGCTACTTAATCTAGCTGTGTTCAGGCCTGGTGGGGGATGGGAGGGCAGGGTGGGCATGAAACCATCTCAGTAATGGATGCCAGGGAGGCCATGGGAAACGTCGAGAGCCGGGAGAGCTCCTGGCGGGGTCATTGTTGACCTCTGTGCCAAGATGTCAACTCAACTTGGTCAATCCAGCTGGCTGTTTGGCAAAATGTACCTGGATCTGGAGTTGCCCTGGCCCCTTCTACCTGTGTCCTTCGGTTGGTCTCCTTTCCTACCCCCGCCCCCCAGCTGGTCTCCACCCCTGCCAACCAGTGGCCCTAACACCTCTTTATACCTTAGTCCCATAAAGACGCTGTACTGTGTGCAAGTTCGGTGACAGCCGGAGCTGAGGGTGGGAGCTTCAAGGCAGGAACGTGGGGACCCTGGGCAGCCAGCAGCATCCCTGACCTGGAGCTGTGGTTTGGATTGTCTAAGTGTCAGACAGTAGAAAGAACAATCTCCATCTCCCAGGAGGTATCACGAGGCACCCAAACGAGCCCTGGGCCTCTGGGTGCCAGGACAGGCCCAGGCCCAGAGAAGGGAGAGGATAAAACACCCTGGAACCGCACGTGATTGTTACTTTTATTACAGGCACCGGAGCAGAACCACCCATTCAAAAGAGCTCATTTAGTTAAATCAGGAGTAAGTGCTACTTGAGTGGAAAAACTCATTCTCCTCGGTGGTATTTTCTTTTGGGTCTAAATCAAGAGAAGAGCTTTTAAAATATTTTCAGTACAAATGTGTTTCAATCATCTGGCCAGCCATGGTTCGGCGAGGGTACCTGGCGAGAGCCTGGTGTAATGGCCAGAACTGACTCACCCTGGCATGAGGCAAACCCACTTTCCATTCAAACCCTGTTTGATTTGGGGGGGGGGAATCAGCAGGGGAAACCTCCCATGACTTTGGAGAGAAAATCAGATGTCCTGAGATGGGGATGTTCTGACGCAGACCCCACCCCTCCTGGAGTCAGGTCTGTCTCGTGGTGTGAGCTGGGGCTCCATGAAACTCTTCCACCTCCCCAAGGATTTCCTGAGGCATCCCATACGCCCCAACCCAGGACTCCTGTTAAAGTTACCAGCACAGGGCATCAGAGTCCCGGAGGACAGAGGGCTGACCTTCCCATGGAGCAGAGGGCACACAGGACAGGACCTGGGAGTGAGGCAGGCAGTGGAGACCAGCGGGGTGCAGCTCTGCGGGGTCTGTGGATTTCCAGAGGCCAGTAGATCCTGGGTACACTACCCCATCCGTGGACTGGTGGTGGGTAGAGGATTGGGAGTAGATCCTGGGTACACTACCCCATCCGTGGACTGGTGGTGGGTAGAGGATTGGGAGTAGATCCTGGGTACACTACCCCATCCGTGGACTGGTGGTGGGTAGAGGATTGGGAGTAGATCCTGGGTACACTACCCCATCCGTGGACTGGTGGTGGGTAGAGGATTGGGTGGAGTGGTACTGGGAAAGCAGGGACTCACTTGGGGGGGGTGTCCTCAAAGGACATGTCTGCTTCCTGTCTGCTTCCTGTCCCTTCTCTCTGCTTCCTTATTGTTCCTCTCCTTCCTGGCTTCTTCCTGTCCCTTCTCTCTGCTTCCTGGCCATTTCCTATCCCTCTGCTCTGCTTCCTTGTGTTTCCTCTCTGCTTCCTGGCTACTTCCTGTCCCTTCTCCCTGCTTCCTGGATGCCGTGGGGTAAGCAGCTCTGCTGCCTGGAATTATGAGCCAGAAAAAGCCTTCCTCTCTGGCATTGCCTTCTAAGCTATTTTTCCACCAGAAACTAACAAACCTGAGAGGCTGCAGAGGAGGAGAGCAGGAAGCAGGGTGGGGAAGGAGGTAAACCACTGCCTTCAAAATAGAAATACACATAACGGCGAGGCACTGGGGGCTCACATCATTAATTCTAGCTGTTTGGGAGACTGAGATCGCAAGAATGGAGTGAAGCTGGGAAGGATAGTCTCGAGACTCTTTTTTTTTTTTTTTCTGGTCCTGGACTTGATCTCAGGGCCTGAGCACTGTTCTTGGACTTTCTCAAGGCTAGCTCTCTGCCACTTGAGCCACAGCACCACTTCCAGCTTTTTCTGTGTATGTGGCACTGAGGAATCGAACCTGGGTGTTCACGTATGCTAGTCAAGCACTAGGTCAAACTCCCGGCCCAGTCTTGTAAGACTGTTATCTTTAACTACCAAAAAGCCAGAAGTAGAGCGGTGGCCCAAATAGTACAGTGCTGGCTTTGAGTGAGAAAAGCACAGGGACAGTACCTCGTCCCTGAGTTCAAGCATCAGGACTGGCACAAAAAAGACCCCCCCCCAAAAAAAATATATATATAAAAACTTAGAACTTATCAGTTATTGTTGCTTTGTGGTTGGGCTTAAACTCGAGGCTCTGTGCTTGCTTGGCTTGCTCGGCTTGCTCTCTTAGCTGGTGCTTTATCACTCGAGCCACACTTCTTCCCTGGCTTTTTGTTGATTATTTTGGACTTTCCTGCCTGGCTGGCTTTGATTGCAGTCCTCCAGGTCTAAGCCTTGTGAGTAGGAGCCACTGGCTCCTTTCTGGTTTGTTCTGAATCACCTGTGCCTGTCCCCTCCTTTGCCGTAGTGCTGTGCCTTCTGCTCTGCGTGGATTCATTCTAAGCGGCCTTTCTGCTGGCTGAGGGTTGTTCTGGTGACAAGAGCCTCGTATGCCACGAGCGGAGTGCGTGCCGTGAAGAAAGGCAGCAAAGGCTGGGCACACGGGTAAACAATCTGACTTTCTAGAGAAGATCAAGCCATCTAACCAACACGTCTGCTGCCTTGGGAAGGGCGCTCTAGTTCATGACTCCAAGACACACCAGAGTTTGGATTCAAACAGGCATCTGGCTCCCCAGAACAGCTTGCGCTGAGCCCCCACGTGGGGCCAGTACTGAGGGAGGGGCCAGGAGGGCGGGCGTGATCTGAGCATGGCCACCACAGCAGAGGATTGTAGCTGAGTGGATTAAAACAGCAGAACCATCTCCTGCCCAAGTTCAGGAGGCAGAAGTGTAGGGTCACGGTGTGGCAGGACGGCTCCTCTGAGGCTTCGAGAATCCATTCAGGCCTCTCCCTGGCATCTTCTGCGTGGCCGGGATCCATCCTTCCCGTCTCTGCCTCTGTCCTCGCGTGGCTTGCCTGGCCAGGCTTCTTTTCTATCTGGAAATGAAGAAAATGAAAGTTCCTGAGACTCCATTTCAACCAGTCACTGACCTGTCATCCCCGCTGTGGGGACATCTCAGTGGCTGGTGCCCACGTGTCAGCTCCAGTGACACGAGTAGAGGGCTCCGGCCGAGGCTGGTCGGTGCGTAAAGTGAGAGCCTGACTTGAAAATTCTGAAAGTAAAAGGGGCTTATGTATTAGAGCAGCCGCCTCGCACACCTCGAGTTCCATCAACAGGACCACCACAAACACGCAAGCACACAGGTCACTGCCCTGGCGTGAGGCTCCAAGACGGAAGGTGACAGCCACCACCAGCCGCTGGCCTGTCGCTATGCTCTGTGCTCTGGGCCCAGTGCAGAGTGGTGGCTGAGCAGCTCAAGGAGCAATGAGCCCGTTTCTGTCTTTAAAAAAATGCAGCTTTATTGGGGTATAACTTACACGCCATAAAGTCCACCCAATTGAAGTATCACCTTCAGGGGCTTTTAAGAAAATTTATAGATTTGTGCATCCATGTGGCAAGCCAGTTTTAGAACATACCCATTACCCCCCCACACTTCTTTTTGTGGACACGCCCCATTCCCAGGCCAGGCCCTCAGCTCCTGTAGCCCTGTGTGCTGTGCTGTACAGGTGCCTTTGCCGGGCATTTTAAATAAATGAAATTATACCATTGGTTGTAATTGGTGGTAGAGCTCTAGCCTTGAGAAAGCCCAAGGACAGTGTACAGGCCCTGAGTTCAAAGCCCAGGCCTGGCCCAACCAAAAAGCCCCTTGCCCCCGTGGCTGTGTCATTGTCCACTGCCGTCAGCCACACCCAGCGTCCTGACTTTCTTTGTTCCTGCTGCGAGTCAGTGTGTTGTTTTGGTTTGATTTGTGTCCTCCACTGGCCGTGGGGTCCAGCACCTGGCGAGATGAATACTCAATTCAAAGAAGCTTTATATGCTTCTTTTCTGGTGAAATGTCTATTCAATTCCTTCTTCCATGTGTAAGTATTGTGTCTTATTAAGAATGAAGAGTTCTTTGTATGTTCTGCATACAGAACCATTCGTTGCCCCATTTTAAGTTATTTTGGTACCTTTGCCAAAACCAGCTATCCCAAAACATTTCTAAGAATTTTTTTCTGGACTTTTTTTCCTCTAGGCACAGGACTTGGATTCGAGGCCTGGGCACTGTCCCTGAGCTTCTTTTGCTCAAGTCTGGTGCTCTACCATTTTGATCCACAGAGCCACTTTCAGTTTTGAGTGGTCAATTGGAGATAAGAGCCTTCCTAGGCTGGCTTTGAACTGTGATCCTCGGGTATCAGCCTCCTGAGTAGCTGGCATGAAAGGCATGTGCCACTGGCACCCAATTCCCAATTTCTATTTAAAACGAAGTTGTAATAAGATGATATTGAGCCTCTAGCCATGCTGCTAGTACTGAACCTTCTCTAGGAATGTGGACCATTTCTCATTTATTTATTTTGCCAGTCCTGGGGCCTGAACTCAGGGCCTGAGCACTGTCCTTGGGCTTTCTCAAGGCTAGAGCTCTACCACGTGAGCCACAGCACCACTTCTGTCTCTTTTTCAATGTCTGTGGCACCAAGGAATTGAACCTGGACCTTCCTGCATGCGAGGCAAGCACTCTACCACTAGGCCACGCTCTCGCCCTCATCCCTCATCTACGTAGATCATCTTTACTTTAAATCAGCAACATCGGGTAGTTTTCTGAATGAACTATTTCTTTCCCTTTTTCTTTCTTCTTTCATCCCTTGCCTTTCCTTCTCTTCTTGCTTTCCTTCCTCTGTGGGGCTGGGGTTTGTGCTGAAGACTTCCGCTGGCCTGTCAGGTCTTCTACAGCTGACCTCAGATCACTAGGTATTTTTGAGTTAGGGTCTTGCTTCCTGCCAGGCAAGTGCCAGGGCTGTGGTCTGCCTATTTTAAATATCCTGTGGGGCTGGGAATGTGGCGTTATGGTAGAGTGCTTGCCTAGCATGCATGAAGCCCCAGGTTCAATTCCTCAGTATAGTATACACAGAAAAAAAAACAGAAGTGGCTCTGTGGCTCAAGTGGTAGAGTGCTAATCTTGAGCAAAAAAAGCTCAGGGACAGTGCCCAGGCCCTGAGTTCAAGCCCCAGGACTGGCAAAAAGAATCCTGTCCTAGCTAGGATAAGAGGTGCAACACAGAGCCCAGCTCTTCTGAAAAGCAGTCTTTCAGATGAACGTCCCCATTAGCTAGCCTCAGACCTCGACTCTCCCATCTTCAAGCTCAGGGGAGAGCTGTTGGCCCAACCTTGAACGGTTACCACAATTTCACTTTTAGATTGTCCCTAGCATATAAAAGTACAGTTACTTTTTACATATTGTATTATGTGGTCTTATGGACATGTTTATTAGGTTTTAAGGAGTCCTTAGATTTCCTTATTGGGACTCTACCAAGTTATTATTGTTTTATTTTCCTTAATTATTTGACAATACTTATAAAAGTTTGGTTTTATTTGTTTCATTATGAAATCGGACTGCTAATGAGTTGTAGAGCCTGCCATCCTCCCCCCACCCCACCAAGGAGTAGAGATCCTTCATTCCACATGTCTTGAGGGGTTGAGAAGGAACATTTGAAGGAAACAAAGCATATAACCCAGGTATGAAATGTGGGTCTTCTGACTCTGAATCCAGTGTTCTTTCCCTTCTAATGTGCTGCCAGTCATATGAGGCATTGTAGTTCAGAAGCTAAGATCCAGAAGCCTTCAGTATGACAGGCACCTTTGTCCACCCACTCATGTACCCATCCATCATCTGTCCATCCACCATCCTCCATCCACCCATCCATCCATTATTCCATTTATCCACCCATCTATCCATCCATCCATCCATCCATCATCCATCCTCCCATCCATCCATCCATCCATCCCTTCCTTTATCCATTCATCTATTCATCTATCCACCCAATCATTCATCTACCCATGTACTCATATTTACATCTATCCACCCACTTATCTATCTATCTACATAGCTATCATCTACCTACCTATCCATCTATCCATCCATCCACCTACTTATCTACCCATTCACCTATCCATTCCTCAAGCCATATTATTTACCCACCCATGTATTTATTTGTTTATTTTTATTTTTGCCATTCCTAAGGCTTGAACTCAGGGCCTGGTTACTGTCCTTGGACACTTTTGGGTCAAGGTTAATGCTCTGCCACTTGAGCTACAGTGCCAGCTTCCAGCTTCTTCTGTGTATGCGGTAGTGAGGAATCAAACCGAGAGCTTCGTGCATGCTAGGTAAGCACTCTACCACTAGGCTCTGCTCCCCTACCCATGTATTTGTATGTGTAGTCATCCATCCATCCACCCATCCATCCATGTATCCCACCATCCGTTCATTCACCCACTCAGCAAATACTGGCTGCGTGCTCACTGTGTGCTGAGCACTGAGTAGGCCTTTAGAAAGGCAGCAGTGGACAAACCTGACATTGACCTGTGACCCTTGCTGCATCAGCCTGGGGCTGCGTGAGCCTCGTGAAGAGGGCCTTGCAGGGCCGTTGGAAGCAGTGCTCAGGCTTTCCTGTTGGCCTGCAGTAAGGCAGTCTCTCTCCCAGGAAAATGCTGACTGAAAAATTTTAAGCCACGATTTTCAACCAAATTTTCATTTTTGAGAATTCCTAAGTGTGCGAAGCATTCCAACGAAGCATCAAGTTCATTGTCAATGTCTGGTCACGAAGTTTTGCTTTCTGAATGGAATCTTGAGGGCAAGGAAGATGTCTTTGCAGACATCAGTGGAGTGCAGGGCTCAGGAAACCTGCCTCCCGGGAGTCCTGAGCCCCACGTCCTGGCCTCCACTGGGAACCTTCCAGTAGCTTCTCACTGCCTCTGCAACTCGTAGGCACCATATGGAGACTGAGAAATCAGCGAAAGATCTGGATGCTTTGTCTATATGACAACAAATCATCTGGTATTTGGAAACAAGAGGGCTTTTTTGGACTAAATCTTGAGTCTTCCTCTGGAGACCCACTTTACCACATTGCCAGCTCTCTCCCCTCCCCCTCCCATGCTCTGCGTCCTCCCTCCCTCTTCTTCCCTTCTTTTCCCCTCTCCCCTTCTCTTTCCTCTCCTCACCCCTCCCTCCCCTTCCCCATCTCTCGCTTCTCTCCTCCCCCATCCTCCTTCACCTTCTCTTCTTTCCTGCCACTCTCTCCTCTCCCTCTCTTTTCCTCCCCTCTCTCCCCTCCTCACCCCACTCTCTCTCCTCCCTCCCCTGCTTTCTCCCACTCTTCCCAGTGATCTCATGGTCTTGTTGGGTTGTGGGGGCCACCTCACCCCTCCTCCGCTCCTCTTTCACCCCTCCTCTCCTCCGAGGCTGTGGCCTCATCTCCTTCCCTCTTTCCTGGCTTCCTGTAGCACATATGAGGACGAACTTTATTAAACCCCAGTCTGGCCAGACGAAGCCTCCTCTCCTCTGTCATTCGTTTGTCCTCAAGCTGCTGCTCCACCACCTGATCCACAGTTCCACTTCTCACCCTTTGCTGGGTGAGGGGAGATGAGTCTCATGGACTTTGCTGCCTGGCCTGGCTTTCCACTGTGGTCCTCAGGTCTCAGCCTCCAGAGTAGCGAGGTTAACAGTGTGAGCCCCAGAGCCTGGCTCTCCCTCCTTCTCTTGATGATCTCTAGAAGGTTCGCTTTAACCCCAGCCTGAGGCACAGCCCTTGAGTACCGGCAGGCTGCCTTCCTCCCTGCTGGCCGCCGGCTCCTCTGACACGGCGGTTGGGCTGTTGGTGGCAGCCGCGCTGGGCTGTGTCTTCAGCCCTGCACCTGTGCGGCTCTCGGGCTCTGACTCCTCACTCATCCCCGCAAATGTACTTCCCTCGGACCCCCGCACCTTGGGCAGACGAGCCCCTGCCCCCTTCCATTGCTCAGCACACACCTTCCATAACAGGCCTGCTCACAGCTGCCAAGCAGAAGTACAGAGCTACAGGGTCAGGAAGCTGGGGAAGCACTGGAGTTAATCAGAGCTGAATATGTGTTTAAGCTACAGAAAGTTTCCATGCTTGACGTGCTGATGTCACATGACTCTCTAAGAGGGAAGAGGGGGCAAGGGGGTTCTCTGGGGGTCTGAAGGAGACCCATCCTCTCATTTCATTTTACTTTGGTAAAATGTACTAGGATTTAGATTCAAGGTGCCTTGCCCAGGCAGGTTCTCTATAGCTTGAGCCACGCCTCTAGCCCCTTTTGCTTTCATCATGTTTGCAGCTAGAGTCTCCTGCTATTGTCCACGACCAGACTCAGGATAGGCTCTTCCTGCAGAGTTGGAGTGACAGTCGTGTGCCACCTTGCCCAGCTCATTTGTTGAGATGTGTCTCACTGCGTTTATTTATTATTTTGGAGGCAAGACTGGGTTGGCCTTGAACCATAATTCTTCTCATCTCTTGCTCCCCAGTGGCTGGAGTTTACTGTCAGGCCTGGCCTCCATCCGCTCATTTTATGGATGGGAAAACTGAGATCCAGAATCTATGGCTAGGTGGGGAGAGTTAGAAAAAGTATGACTGCTGGAAGGGAAGAGGTGCATGCTGGGTGAGGTGGGGAGAGGTGCAGCAGAGGGAGGAGGGCAATATGGCCACTACTTGTCCAGCAGGTACAGGCCTGGCTGCCAGTCCTCCAAAAGAGTTTGTCTGTGAATGGGCATGCCCGGGCGCTATGGGTATTTGGGAGCTGGACTGCAGACTTGTGCATACATTGCTGTGCCGTGTGCACGGCCGGGTCAGTGTGGGTGCTTGGGGTTTCCTGGGGCTACTGTGCCCTCGGCCTGTGGGAGGCCTGCTTGCAGCAGCGTGCCCTGGCTTGGCTCCCACAGGTTGTGGAGTCTCTCAGAGTCTGGTTTTCTTTAGGGCACTGTGGCTGGATGGGACTTGATTGTGTTCCATGTGATTGGAGGCTTGGTCCCAGAGAGGTGGGGTTTTGAGAGGCATGGTGGCTTGGTGGGAAGGCCTTACGTGGCTGGGGGGCATGGTTTCATCCTCACATTGCTCTGGCTGTGACACTGGGACCTGATCTCTTCCAACTTCCCTGCTCTAGATGTTAGATGTCATCTTACCTCCTCCCCCCTTCTTTCTTCTCTATGTCCTCCTCCTCCTCTCCCACTTTCTCTGTCTCCTCCTCCTTCTCCCCTTCCTCCTCCTCCTCCTTGTGCTATAATTATATACCACCAAAGCTCAGGGACAGCACCCAGGCCCGAGTATAGGCCCCAGAACCGGCACAAAAACCACAACAGCAAATCATGCACTGTACCGCATGCACACCAGAGCAGAAGCCCTTGGCATGGGAGCATGGCCTGCTTTGGCTCCTGGTCCAAGCTGCAGCACCAACCCATGTCCCCCCGCCTTGCTCTGTTGCCCCTGACAACTGACGAGGAGATCCGGTACCTGATCCTGCTTGCTCAGGGCCGCCCCACTTCCTCCTTGTTTGCTGAAGGTCAAAGGAGACTTCTGTGGGTTGTCGGGACCACCAGCTTCCTCTCGCTAGAGAGAGGCCATGGCAAGATCTCCTGCTGCTTCATCTTCCTCTCCATGGAGCCAGGGCAGGTCTCGTCCAGCAAGAATGGCTTCTGTTTTAATTTCTATTGTTTTAGGCGAGCTCGGCTTGGGGATAATCCCAACTGGGGCTTCGTCACATTAGTAAAGATAAATGAGTGGATTGTCACTAGAGACCTTGAATAATTTAAGAGAGCTGGGGGCTTTTAGTGAGCAAGTGGTCTGATTGAGTGCTGGAAAGGCAGAGTGCTTCCTTTTATATCTGGATGGGGAGCGAGCAGGGATGGGTGGTTTTGCACACGAAAGGTTTGTGCTGGGATTCAGCTGGTTCCCCACTTGTCTGCCACAAAAGGCGTCATTTGTTGGGGGTCCTACTGAGTGCTGGACTTTTAAATCTATTCTGTCCCAAGTCCACATGAAGGACTCTTCACCTGACTTTGTTCTTTCAGCCTGGCATGACCTCTGGGGGGCACCCGAGAGCTGCTGGGGGGGTGTTCTCAGACAGAACCCCCAGCCCCTTCCTGGGATTTCTGATTGGCAGAGTTGGGTGGGGCCCAGTGGCGGCTTCGGGTCCTGTGGTGGCACATGGGGTCCCAGCAGGGCTGGTTCTCTTTCCCTGACAAATTGGGGGTGCTGGTCTGCATGTGGCCATCTGTCCCATCTCTCTGCGGGTGTCCTGAGCCCAGGGAGCTCTTCACCTAGACCGGGCCTGGCTCACGGTGGCAGGACCTGCTGCTGTTCTGTTTCCCTTTCTCTCCCCAGCCCAGGCAGTGCTCCCCTTGTTTATGTTCTTGGGTACTTCCTGTGGGCACCCCTTCCTTGGTGCCTCCTCCATCAGACATGGAGGTCCCTAAGGGCAGGGAGCAGGAGTGACTCAAGTGTGGAACCCAGTGTGGGGTGCAGAGTGGAGAGAGTGAGGAGGGTGGCTGGGGCTGGCCTCTTAGGGTGTCAATACTGAGAGAGAGCCTGGCTTTGGGTGCTGCGTGCTGAGTGCTGAGTGTCAGCACGAGTGCCGGGGTGCCTGCAGGCCTCGTAAGTGCACAGCTGTCACACATGGTGTCTGCAGGGCCTCTGCAGCCTCAGTGGGTCCTGCTGTTGCCACTGTGAGGTCCCCGGGGACACCCCGTCTTTCCTCCATCCAGGCATATCAGACAGTGCACCAGGAGTGGACCGACTGGCTGTCCTTGCCATCGACCCTCTCCAATTCTTTCTTTTGTTTCTGAGTCCCCAAGTCCCTGATGTGTTTTACTAAGAGTGCAAGGAAATGGGAGGTGTCATCTGGAAGTGGGGTGATGGGTCCCTGGGGGATTCCTGGTCACCACAGCCTTTCTCTGAACCTTCAAAGTAGCCCCTAAGTGGCTTCCTCTAACTGTTCTGGCAGGCAGCTGTAAACATGCCAATAATCTCACTCCCCTCCGGCCAGGGTCCATCTGCCTGTGAATGCAAAGCAGGCGGGAAGGTGGCTTGGTGGCTCCCCATCAGGAGGGAGCCCCCTCCCTGCACTGCAAGGCCCAGGTATGGCTCCCCCTCCCGGAAGAGGACAGAGCATGGCTCCTTCTTCACACCTCTAGGGGCTCCCCTGCTCCCAGAGGCCTCTCCACTGCCGTCAGCCAGCAGCTTGTTTTCTGAGGCTGAACTTGGTTTTCACACTGGTGTCCAGCCCTGGGATCTTCTGGTCACTCTGCCCCTCCCCGTCCAGCAAGGTCTGTACACCCTAGCCGGCTGGGTGACTGAGCTCTGTGCTCCCAGGAGGAGGTGCCCTGCTCTTCCAAGGCCTGCAACATTCCGGCACAGGGGGTGGGTTGCTCTGGAAAGTGTGGGTGGGTTATCCTGCCATCTGGGGTGCAGGCCTAGACCTGCTCCTCGCTCCAGGGCCCCTCAGTGTGAGCTGAGGTAGAGCGGCGGCTCACATTTGCCCCTGGCTAGGTAGACAGCCCCAGGGCGTCTTGAGACCCCTCATCTCCTCTGGAGGACAAGCAACGTTGGCAGCACAGAGTTGCACTTAGGGGCAGAGGACCAGGGTTAGAATCTGGCATCTGATGTGCGTGGGTTTAGTGGTCACTCTGAGTCTGCTGCCTCATCTAACCCTAACCCTAACCCTAGCTGTGGAAGGACGGGTAGTCACCTGATAGAGACGATAAGGCGTCTTCTCTCCAGCCCCTAGCACATAGTCAGTGCTCAATAACTGGTCACAGTTAGAGGCCTACTGGTGGAAAATAAAAATACAGGGTAACCACTAGATGCTGGGAGAGACCTTAGCTGTTAAAGAGCCCCCTTCAGCGCCCGGGGACTGGTGGAGGGGGGTGGTAACAGAGCCAGGAGACTGCGTGGAGGTTGGGGGGAGCCCTCCCCGACCTGATTCCTCACCAGCCCCCCTGAAGCCTCCCGACGCCATCTCTCTAACCTCCCACCGACCCCCTCTCACCAGATGTTCCCCCAGCTGTAGGGGTCTCGCTTGCTCTGACTCTGACAAGTCGGGAATTTACACCCAGGGGCGGGCGAGTTGGCACGTACTCCATGGGAAGAGGTCTATTAGAACGAGCCAGAGGAGGGAATGGACGCAGGGGGCCGGGGACGCAGGGGGCCCGGGGATGCAGGGGACCCGGGGACGCAGGAGGCCCGGGGACGCAGGGGGCCCGGCCACGCTGTCTGCTGCTGGATGGTTTCTAGGGACCGGCTCTGTGTCTTTCTCAAGTGTTGGGGTGGCAGGCTTTGGGGGCTCAGGCTCCTCCGGGGAAGGGTGGGGGGCTCAGCAGAAGTTTCCAGGCAAGGCCAGCCCAGAACCTCCCACGGGAGCCCGGGGACGGGAGCCCGGGGAGCTGAAGCAGGCGCAGGCCCCGCGCTAGCGCCCGGCTCCCCCCGCACGCAGTCCCGCGCCCGAGCCCGGCCCGGCGTCTCTGCCCCGGGGCGCCGGCGCCGGGAAGGCCCCGGGGTTCTGCAGCTCCGGAGCCCCCTCGCTCGCTCGTTCGGCGGTGGGCTGCCGGCTTGGACGGGCGGAGGGGACGGAGGGGAGGCCGGGTGTGGAGCGGGGCCGGGCGCGCGGGCGGGCGGCAGGTGGCGCTGCGGCGGCGGCGGCGCCGAGTCCCCTCCTCCGCCCGCCCCTCGCCCGCTCCTTTCTCTGCGCTCCGCCCGCCCGCGCGCCCCGGCGCCCGCCCGCTCTCCGCCGCGGTTTCCCTGCCCGGACGCCCCGCCGCCGCCCCTCGGCGACCATGGCGCCCCCGGGACGCCCGTGCGCGCCCCAGGGCCCGGGCCCCGCCGCCCGAGCCCGGAGCTCCGGGACGCCGCCGCCGCCGCCGCCGATCCCGCCCCGTTCGCGGCCGCTCCTGCTGCTGCTGCTGCTGCTGCTGCCGGCGGCGGCGTGCGGGGCGGCCGGGGGCGCCCCCGAGCCCGGGCGCCTGGGGGTCCCCGCGCGGGTCACCCGGGGGCCGCGGAGCCCGCAGGCGCGCGAGGGGCGCGCGGAGCCCGGCGGCCCCGAGGACGGAGCGGCGCGCGGCGCGGGTCCCGACCCCGAAGCCCCCGAGCGCCGCGGGGAGGACGGCGCCCCCGCTCCGGGCAAGGGGCGCCCCGCGCGGGCGGCGGGGGCCGGGGCCTCGCGGGCGCAGGTCTCGCTTGTCAGCTCCTCATTCGTGCTCAAGGGGGACGCGACGCACAACCAGGCGATGGTGCACTGGACCGGCGAGAGCAGCGGCGTAAGTCACCCGCGCCCGCGCCGCGCCCCGCGACCCCCGGCCCTGCGGCCGCGATCCCCAGGCCTGGGACCCCGCGCCCTGCCCCGCGCGCCCCCCGGCCCCGGGGCCCTGCGCCCCGGGCCCCCGGCCCTGGGACCCCGCCCCCCCACGCCCCTCGGCCCTGCGCTGCGCCCCGCGAACCCTGGGCCCCCTTGGCGACCCCGGGCGCCGGGTCATTTTTGGAAAGGTCCCCTACACGTGCAAGTCGGGTTATCCCCGTGGACTTGGGGCCCCCGGGCGGTCCGGGGCTCCCACCGGGCTCTCGGCCTCGGGTGGGGATCCCCGCGGCTCCAGGATCACCCCAGCAGCGCGTCGCGCTCGTCGCCCCCTCTCCCCGCCGTGGGGTCCCCGCAGCCGGGGATTTCTGGCTCTGCCATCCTCCTCTCCACAGACCCGGGCGGGCGCCGCCACTTTGTGCCCGCTGGGTCGGGCGGTAGGGCGCCTCCCCGGGGTCCCCCATTGCGGCGCGCTGCTTTGGGGTCCTGCCTGGAGCGGCGCGCGGCGCCCAGCCTCCCCCGTCCGAGCCACCATGGCCTCCTTGCAGTTGGACCTTCGCACCCCTCCGTTGGGCTCCAGCCGCTCCCCACCCCTCCCGGGACCTCAGACCCTGTCCTGTGCTTCCGTGGGGACTGGGGACTCCCTCACAGCCGTGTGTGCGCGTGCGCGCCTCCACGCGCGAGCCTGCCTTAGACTTACTTTCTCTGAGCCGAGGCTGATGGGCATGGTGGGGTCCTTCCTAGGCGCCCCTAGGTCCGGGGCTTCTGGGGAGGAGGGGGCGAGATGACGTGGCCTTCACTCCTTGAACCCGGTCTCGACTGCCCTGGGGCTGACCCCACCTCCTCCTGGCTCCCCAAGTTCTGAGAGGGCCACTGGGTACCTTCCTTCCATTTTTCTGTCAAAGAGATAGGGGGTGGTGGTGGATGAATGGGTGGGGCGCATTGAAGAGACTTGGTTGGCCCGGAGCCCCTCCCCAGCATCTGGCATTGTGCGCCGCACAGGCCCCCTTCTCGGGTCATTTCTGGCATCTTTATGTGGACTGGCAGCCCGCAGGGCAGAGCTAATTCCCTGGGCGTGGTGGGCCAGCAGGGGGCAGTTGGGGCTCTGCCCGTAGGAGGTAGTCAGATAGCAGAAGGTAGCAGGTGGCCCTTTCCTGAGGACTGGTATCAGTTTTCCCTCTACATCTTGACAAGGGGTCAGGCTTGGCTGTGCAGCTGGGCTCAGCCTTTCCTGGCTGGCCAGAACTCCTGGACAAATCGTGTTCTCATTCCCTGCGGGCAGAAAGGAAACCTGGAAACCAACAACTCAAAGGACCAAATAAACATGGAAAGTAAACCCAGTGGCTCTGGACCTCTCTAAAGTAATCTGCCAAGGCTGCTCCTCCAGCAAGCTTATTCCTGTCCCTCTGTCCCTCAGGGTCATGAGGGAGTACGTGAAAGAGGGGACTAAGGTGGGGCTCAGCCACCAGCCATCCTGAGATCCTGAGATCCTGGGAGTGTGGGCTGCCCTGGGGATCTGGAAGGAGCCCCTGGCCCTGCCTGTGGAGGAAGGTCCATGCCTGTGGGGGTGGCTGGACGCAGTGGGTGGACCTGTGTCCTGTTGCTGGCAGATGAGTGCTGGCTGGAGGTCTGGGGAGCAGGGATGTGTGCAGGGCTCTGCCAGCTTCCCTGTAAAGGGGGTGAGAAGTCCAAGGAACTAGAGCAAAGCTTCTGGGCCATCTCTACAGCCAGAGGCACAGGCATCGCTCACAGCAGTCTGTGGTAATCAAATGTAGGTGTCCATTTGGCCAGGAGAAGGGGACAGCGTCACAATGCCACTGGATGCCTGTAGTTCAAGCCTGTCATCCTAGGACAGCAGTTCAAAGCCATCCTGGGCGGGAAAGTCTGGGAGACTTACCGCCAGCGAACCAGCAAAAAGCCAGAAGTGGAGCTGTGGCTCAAGTGGTGCAGGCTTAGCCCTGGCACAGGACCAGGTTTTGCAGTCAAGCCTCAGGACTGGCACAAACAAAAAGTATTGGGTGAGGAGATGGACTGCTAATAATGGCATCTATGAGCCTTCCACTAAGAGTGGCAGAATGCAAGCTGGCGCTGAGACCGTCCCTGCTGGTGCAGCCTTGTGAACATATGGGAGCTTTCCTTGCATGGTTCCGTGCTTCCTGCTCCCATGGAGATGGGCTGGGACTTGCTTGGAAGTTCAAACATTGCCTGTCTGACGTCTAGCTGCAGCAACCAGTTGTTATGTGCGAGATTAATGTCTCATTGAAACCAACCGCTGTCCCTTTTTATGGCTCCAGAGTGGGGTTTACATCTCCAGTTGTCCTTCCAGCCAGTGGCTGACCGTCACAGCGCTGGTCTCTTCCTCTGGGGTCGCTGGTTCCTGTAACTGATGGGAGTGTGTCTGCCCAGCTCGGCTGCTCTGTTTCTGGGAAACTGGAGTGCTCTGATTAGGCTTTATTTTAAGCACGGCCCACCTGGGCTCCTTCCCTGGGGGCCCTTGAACTTCAGTTTTGATCAGCCTTTGATTTGAACCCCAGTTTCTTAGAGTTTGTTTTGCTTCCTCAGATTTCTGTTTACCCAGGCAGATAGGCACCTACCTGCCCCTGCCCGCCCCCTCCCCCACCCGGCTTCTCCCTCCTCTGCCTGACCCTGTCTGCCCCCGTCCCTGCCTGCCTCATTCTCACATATATCCTGAGCTGTGACTCCACAGCTGGGTCTGTAGAAGGGGTCGTGTATAGAGAGAATTTGATGACGAACCATACTCTGCTCAGGGGTCTGGATGAACCCCTATTTGTGCCTTTTGGCATAAACTGAGACCTAGAGCTGCAAGTCAAAAGAGCTTCTGAAGCCTGGCTCTCTGAGTTAGAAGGTCAGGAGCAGGCAGATGAGGTGGTTTATACCTGTAACCCCAGCTACCCTGGAGACAGAGATTGGGACAATTGTGGTTTGAAGCCAGACTGGGCAAACAACTTAAAAAATCAAGGCTGAATCTTAACTAATGAGCTAAGCATAGTCGTTTACATATGAAATCCTTTTCTGGAGGCATAGGTAAGAGGATTACAGTTTAAAACTGGTCCAGGATAAAAAAAAAACAAAACACTTCTATATATTAAAAAAAAAAAAAGGCAGACTCCCAACTATAGCAAAAAAGGGCTGGGGGCTGTGGTTCAGCAGTAGAGTACCTCCTTAGTAATCAAGATTCCCTGAGTTTGAACCCCAGTACCATCAAAGCAAAAATATCAAGAGTGACACCAGTGTCTTTTTTTTTTTTTTGCCAGTCCTGGGCTTGAGCTCAGGGCCTGAGCCCTGTCCTTGGACTTTCTCAAGGCTAGAGCTCTACCACTTGAGCCTCAGCACCACTTCCGGCTTTTTTCTATGTATGTGATACCAAGGAATCGAACCCGGGTCTTCGTGCATGCTAGGCAAGCACTCTACCACTAGGCCAAACTCCCAGCCCAGCAGTGTCTTATTAGCATCCCCAGATCTGTTTCCTACGAAGTCAGTTATGACTTCCTGAGTTTGTCTGGGCTTCTCTGACTTGGGACGGCTGAGTGGCAGCCTCCTTCCCTGCAGTTTGGAGTCTGGAGGTCTAGGTTTAGGCGAGGCTGGTTCCTCTGTCCCTGGCTTACAGACGGTACATTCTCTGAGTTTCCACAGTACAGGCTGAGAGGCCACTGCAGGTCAGATTCTGGGCTGGTGTGAGAGCTCTGTGAACGGCAGCAGTGGCTCCACCAATGGCACCCAGGCTGTTGGCTGTTGGGACAGGACAGGCAACACTTAGAGGATGCTGTGCTGGCCTGAGGCAGGAACCAGGCTTTGGGGGAGCTGCAGGAGGTCTCTGGCTGAGGGTAGGCAAGGCGCTGCAGGCCTCCGGATTCCCCGAGGCTCCAGTTCAACCTCCAGTATGTGGAGACAGTTCTTAAATGAGCGGCTGGCTTCAAGCTTGTTGCCAGAGAAGACTTGTGGTCTCTTATTTGAAGGCCGTGACTTCGGGCTGCTCCCTCCACGGAGAGGCAGGCCTGGGGTTGCTCCCTGGCCTATAAGGACCGAACTTCTCCCATGCTGATTTGGAACCGCCACCTCCATGCAGCAGTGGGGGAGGGGCTGGAGGCTGTGGAGCCGAGGTCCACCTGGCGGTCCTGAGCCGTGGCCTGCGTCCTGTCACCGGTTGGTGGTGTGTATCTGCCCACACGAGTGCTTCTCGGTGCCAGGGAAGCTCTCAGCGTCCAGGGGTGACCCAGAGCCCAGAGTCTCTGCTCTTCACTGTGTCACGGGTGGCTGTGATGGCTTGGGAATGCAGAGAAGCCTCTCTCAACTGGGGAGGGCTCTGAGCAGTAAAGCAGGGGCCCAAGGTGGGTGCCAGGGGGACAGCAGTGCCAGGAGGGTGAGGCAGTTGACCACAGGGTCTGGGTGCTCCCTACCAACGTGAGTACCCCCAACCAGGGTCAGGAAGAACCACAGACCCTGCGGGGGGCCTGGCCTTGTGTTTTCATCCAAGCTCCACAGGTGTGACCTGCACGCTCTCCCCACCTTCTCTCTCCCGCTGTGCACCCCCTGGTGTCCCCTGTCACTTCTGAGGATCTCTGCGGGGCCCCAATACTGCCCCACTGGCCCCAAGGTCTCCCTCTCTGCCACATCCGTTTTGGGCCACGCAAAATGCCGAGGCTGGTGTATGTGTGTGTGTATGTACACGCATGTGCATGCCTGTATGTAGGTAGATGCATATGTGCGTGCATGCGCACGCATGCATGGGTGTGAGTGTATCCATGCATGCACACATGCATGTGCAGTGCCACAAGGAGTGAACATGGTGCTGTCAGCTGTGCAGGGACCACCAGCACTGGGTCACCACGGGCCTGCAGGGGGACAAAGGCACTGCTGTGTCCCAGGGGCTGGTGGGCTTCAAGATGCTGCTTGTGGCCTCTGGCCCAGCCCCGTGACCGCCCCTCTGTCCTCTCTCTCCCTGCCAGCTCTTGGCCTACACCTGTCTCTGTTCAGAAGTGCTGGCTTCCCACATTCCCAGTCTTTCTTGGACCTCAGTTTCCCCCCCGTAACAGGAGTGGCAGCTCTGTCATCTCCATATACACGTGCCAGTGTAAGTGTGTCTGGCACATAGGGGAAACGGGACTGAAGGAGTGAGGGGCTGTGTGGGTGAGCTGGATTCTGGGTGTGACAGAACCACCCGTGTGCACCCACAGCCGCGTGTTTTGTTATTCTGGACGGACGTGGCCTGCACCCCGCCTCCCCACATCCCAACCTGCCTGGCGAGCATGGGAAATGCAGGGCTGGGCTTGGCTTCGGGCCTGCTGCACACACGCGGACAGCTGTCTGCCTGTATTCCACACAGGCCTCCCTTGTCATTTTTAACCTCGGATAGGGAGTGGGAGTCAGTCACGGAAAACTAGAAGTGGAGAAATCGAGACTCCATTATTTGGCTGGGCACTGCAGTAATCCCAGCTACTATGGAAGCTGAGATCTGAGGATTCCTGCCCGAAGCCAGCCTGAGCGGGATGGTCGCCTGGACTCTTTTTTTTTTGCCAGTCCTGGGCTTGAGCTCAGGGCCTGAGCACTGTCCTTGGACTTTCTCAAGGCTAGAGCTCTACCACTTGAGCCTCAGCACCATTTCTGGCTTTTTTCTGTGTATGTGGTACTGAGGAATCGAACCCGGGTCTTCATGCATGCTAGGCAAGCACTTTAACCACTAGGCCAAACTCCCAGCCCTCGCCTGGACTCTTATCTCTAATGAACCACCAAGAGGTGGAAAGTGGAGCTGTGACTCAAGGAGTAGAGCTCTCTATTTGTGAGCAAAAACAGATCAGGACAGCACCAGATCCTGCCAGAAAATCTTCCGTATTCTTTTGAGGTGGAAAAATTCCTTCTCACTTGGCATTTAGGTTGCAGTCAGTTACTGTATTTGCACAGAAAATTACAATCATTTAATTAGTTTCTCTTCACACCAGCTCTAAGATCTTAAAATAACAGCATTCTCCTTCCTTAGTAATTTTCTTGCAAAAGCAGATCATTTGTTCCAGTGTCGAGCTTGCTTGGTCTCAAACTCTGCCTGTCTCTTCTGCTCTGCCACTTTGTGGTGCCTGGATTACAGTGAAGTTCAAACAAATGTCAGGGAAGAGCCAGCCAAGTATGTGCAATCTCTCTTCAGGCCGGCGTCACTTCAGGAGTTCTTTGTGAGCTTTCTTCATGGCGCATGTTTGCAAAGCCTCAGAGGTGGGGACAGCCTTGCTAGACTGATGTAATGCGACCCCGTCACAGTCTCCCCTATTTATGTAGGGCTCCTGATTAGTAATAAGGAGATTAATAATCATAGCTTCCATTCACGCACTTACTGCCTGGCCAAGCCCACTGCCTCTGCCACGTGGAAGAAGTCCTGAGGAGCCACCTGAGCCCCACCACAGCCAATAATAAGGACCCCCGCTGTGCTTTGCCCGTCTTTGTTCTTGAGCTCAAGTCCATGTGTTTAGTATTGGAATTATTTTTTATTCTTCCTTATTAGTTGGCTTATAGAACTATAAATAATATAAATTTTAACTGTGTGTGTGTGTGTGTGTGTGTGTGTGTGTGTGTGTGTGTGTGTGTAGTGTGGTGTATGCTGGTCTCAGGGCTTTTTTCACTCAAGGTTGGTATTCTACCTTTGCTGGTTAATTGGAGATGAGTCTCATGGACCTTTCTTCCTGGGCTGGATTTGAACCACCATCCTTAGATGATTCCGGAGTAGCTAGAGTGGAAGGTGTGAGCCGCCTATGCTGGATATGACTGTTGTGTCTCTACCGGTGGTGTCAGTCACGACTTAGGTTGTGCACCCTCTCCGTTGGTTCCCCTGGCTCAAATGCCTTCCCTGAACATGTGCTCTCTCTGCCGCCCCTGCCAACCACTGATTTGCGCTCTGCCTCTGCCCTGGACAGCTCTGAGTGCTCATGCCAGTGGGGTCCCTGGCCCTTGTTCTTTGAGGCCTGGCCTAATGTCCTGAAGCCTCACCCGGTGGTATCTTCTTTTTTAAGGCTGTAGAATTCCCCGTGGGCTCATAGGCATTTAGTGTACCATTCGCCTGCTGCTGGCCATTTCAGCTGTTTCAATCCTTTGGCTGTCATGGGTCATATTGTCTATGGTTCAGGTTCCTGGTTGTAATTCTTTTGGCCGTGCACCCAGAAATGCAATGGCTCCTTCATTCCACCATCCTGTGTTTAATTTTAAAGTTGAGCCTGAGGTTTGAACCACAGCAGAAATGGCGCCCATGTCAATCTGGAGTTTGGTCCACTCGCTGGGCGGTGATAGGGCTGTAATCCCCAGGGAAAGCCCGATTGGGGGCTCAAACACAGCCCAGGAGAGGGTACGGAGTTTCCAAGAGCTGGTTTTTCCTATTTGGTTCTGATATCCTCTGAATCCTGCAGTGTGTGACCTGGGGTGGGGCTGTGTGGGGCTGCGGGAGCAGGAAAGTCTGGCAGGCACCTTCCACATAGGCCCTTAGCATATCCAGTTCAAGCACACCTCTTCTCCTTCACGTCTGAGGCCGTCTCCTGATCGACTCCCTCGCTGACCAGTTCAGTGATTTAACTTTCACTCCGTAAAAATGAAGCACTCAATAAAAAAAAACTCCTGCGTTTTTCTCAAATTATGCCCATCAATACTGCTCAACCCCGTCCAAATTTGTTTTCTGATTTATCATTTGATGGCTGAGCTGGGCTTTGAGGTGATTATTTTGATCTTGAGATCCAAGCAAGTCTTTGTCTGGGACCTGTTGTATGCCAGCGCAGAGTGAGACACCTGGGTGGGGGCCAGAATGCTCACTGGGGAGTTTGTGGGGGGCCACAGTCTCCCCTGCCTGGCATGGCGCGGGGGGGGGGGGTTCTGAATTCTCTGTGCATAGATTCTCTCCCATTCCACATCGGGAGAAGCCCCGGACTTTCTTGGAAGATACAGACACAGTTGAGCAGTGAGGTTTTCAAACGGTTGAATCTGGTTTCTTCACTGCCATGTGGAGGAGAGCTGCTGCAGCTGCATGTGCTGCCCTCAGTGGAAGTGGGGTGAGGGTCCCTAGGGTTTGAGGCTGGTGACAACTCTGACTCTCCTGGGACACACCGTGCTTTCTAGTGGCAATCAAACCCCTTTGTGACTTAGGGGCCCTTTCATGAGATCAGCTTGATTATATTTGGAGCTGGGGACAGTAAAGAAGCCCCTGTTCCTCCATCCAATTCATGTGCACCAGAAAAACCAGCTGGGATACAGATACACGCAGAAATACGTGTGGTGTGGCCAGGATGTGGCTGGCAGACAAGAGAGGGGACAGAGGGACCCTGCCAGTGTGATTGATGCCTCTGCTCTGCCACCCCAGCCCTTGTCCGTGCGTTCCTGTCTCCTCAGCCCTCCAGGGTCTTTCATTCCCTGCTGGTCCCCTCGGTGACAGATTGTCGATGCTCAGTGAGTATCTGGTGACTAGGGAGTGGTGGGAGACCCCGGGCCCAGCGTGGCTGCCCTGTCTCCTTCCATCCCTGCACAGGAGTTGGGGGCAGAACCAGGCAGGGTCCAGCCACATGCACAGGGAAGGAGACTGATGAGTCTCCATCCAGGACAGTGAGCACCAGGGCACATCTTGGCAGACAAGAGAGAGTTGGAGAGGTTGAGGTCTACTTCCTGCCCGTGGACCCTTGCTGGAGGCAGGGCAGTGTACAGCGGAGGGCGGGGAGAGGGCAGGCTGACCCGTGGCTTGTGGGCTGCCTGCACTCAGCGCTGGAGTGCCCTCCACTGCCTGAGCCTCTGCCCCTTATCCTGAGCAGGTCATCCTGGAGCCAGGGGCTCCGCGGTGAGAAAATCCCAGCTCCACAGCGAAGCTGGGATAGTTAAAAAGTGTTGTCCTTCTTCTCCGTTTCAGCGGGTTTACAAAGAGTTGAGCAAAACAGCAAACTCTGGGGCAGCTCTGCCCAGTCTTCCACGAAGATGGTCAGCAGAGGTGAGGGCTCCGGGCAGGTTGTGTGGCAGCTGGGCTTTCTGGGGTGAACGGCGTGGAATTGGAGGGCTTGGGCCTTTCTACGAGAGGCCTGCGCCTGCAGCCCCAAACCTGCACCCAGAGAGCATTTCTCTGGACCAGCGTTGGGAGAAAAGCCAGTTTTCTTTCTCTCCCTCTTTATTTGTGTTTGTTTATTTTCTTGTGCCACTCTGAGGCTTGGCATCAGGCCCTGGGCACTGTTTCTTACCTTTTTTTTTTTTTTTGCCAGTCCTGGGCTTGGGCTCATGGCCTGAGCACTGTCCTTGGACTTTCTCAAGGCTAGAGCTCTACCACTTGAGCCTCAGCACCACTTCCGGCGTTTTTCTATGTATGTGGTACCAAGGAATCGAACCCGGGTCTTCCTGCATGCTAGGCAAGCACTCCACCACTAGGCCAAACTCCCGGCCTGCTCTAACTCTTGAACCACATCTCCGGTTCTGGCTTTTTGCTGGCTAATTAGAGATAAGCGTCTTGTGGACTTTCCTACCTAAGGCAGGCTTTGAACTATGATCTCCAGATATCAGCCTCCTGAGCAGCCGGGATTCCAGGAGTGAGCCACCTGTCAATAACTCATTTCGGACACCTTTGAGATCCTTTGGGAACCCCTCAAGTGACTGTGGTGCCTGTCTGGGACCCAAACCAACATGTTACTTTTGAAAACCTGAAAAGACATCAGTGTTGGAGACAGTCTGGGGTTGCCTGCGCCCTTTCGTCAACGCCCCCTTCCCCTCGCCCCCCATTTCAGCCTGGGCCGGGAGCTGGGTGGGTCACTGCCAGGCCCAGCAGATGTGTGCCCTGCAGTCAGACAGCCCTGCGGTCAGACAGCCCTGCCTGCATGTGGCAAGTTCCCTTCCCCTCTCTCCTGGGCCTCAGTTTCCTCATCTGATAAGATCCATGTCCCTGGCCCATCAGAGGAAGAGCCCTGGCTCTGCGGGGCTCCCCAATCAAAACGTGCTGTCTTAAAAAATAGAGAATTGCAGGTGGTTGCATTTTCTTCCCATTTCCTAGTCGTTTGCTAAAGTAACACAAAGGCCAGCGAACTTCATGAAGCATTCATCTCCCGAGCCCACTGGTACAGGGAGTCTTTCTGGTTGACATCTGGTTTTTCACAAGTTTCTCGAGATGAATGATTGCCTGGAATGTTGCCTCCGAAGAACTTTGTTCCCTCTCGCCTGAGGCGGAGCAGTGACCAGAAAACCCTGACCAAGGGTGAGGCCTGCCTCAGGCCGGCTCCCCAGGGTCTGCCCGCACGGGCCTGGCACTGTTCAACAGCGGCATTTAGGGGGTCGTCTGCCCGCCCTGAGCTGTGCAGCAGGGCCCTGGGTGCTGGCCGCCGGCCCTTCGGAGCTGCGGGGAAGCAGAGTGGCCCTGTTTCTCCGGGGCTCGTGAAATCACTAGTCTTCCAGGTGCCAGGACACGTCCTGCCTGAATGTGGGGACCTCTGTTGAGGCGGAGCCTTGGCAGGAAAGCGTGGTGACAGCGCTGTTCTCACCCTCCTGTGCACACCCGTGTGCCAGGTTCTTGAGCACAGAGTCTGAGGTCTGTGTGACTCAGTCTCACAGGAGTAGGGGCGATGGTCCAGGTCACCCACCAAAGGGGTTTGGGGGCACACTAGGGCTCTAGACTGGGTATATTAGCATACATGAATATTCATAAACCTTTGGGCTTCCTAGCTTCTCATGTGCTCATGTGCAAGCGCCTGCGCGCCTGCGCCCATCTTTTGGCCTCCAGCAGACATAGAGCTGTGGTCACTAGGGCCACTTCTTCTCCTAGAAGGTTCTGGAACTGCCAAGCTGCAGATCCTTTCTGCAGCCCTGTTTCTGCCCTAGTAAAAGGGAGAGTCAGGCACCATGCTTGGCTCCTGGGACCAGTCCTGTTCTATACCAATGGTGCCCAGGCCCTAGGGGCTGAGAGGCGTCTGCCCTCGCCTCTGCCTCCCTCCCAGGAGCTGTGGGATCTCCCAGGACCTCACCTGTGTCCCCCTTGCCCCGTCCCCCTCGCCCATGTTCCCCTCATCCTGTCCCCTGGCCTTGTCCCCCTCCCCCCGTCCCCCTCACCCCATCCCTCTCATCCTGTCCCCCTCGCCCCGTCCCCCTCATCCTGTCCCCCTCGCCCCGTCCCCCTCACCCCGTCCCTCTCGTCCTGTCCCCCTCGCCCCGTCCCCCTCATCCTGTCCCCCTCGCCCCGTCCCCCTCACCCCATCCCCCTCGCCCCGTCCCCTTCACCCATGCCTCCCTCGCCCCATCCCCCTCGCCCTGTCTCCCTTGCTTTCCCTTGTGCCAGGAGGATGAGTGGTGCCATGGTGTGCCATGGGCCTCGCTCTGGTCTTGGGGGCCTGCGGGGAGCTGCCTGTACAGGCCTCTGGCCTGGAATCCTCTACAGAGTTCTAGGCACCGCCCACTGGCTCCCAGGCCTGTGTGGCCTGTCCCCACTGTCCACCCTTTGTAGAGGTTTCCTTTCTGCTCTCCATGGCCTCCTGGATGTACATGGCCCTGCCCTTCTCTTCCATAAATTGGCCGGTGAAAAGACTGAGCAGGCCTTGTTGTGGCCTGTCCATCCCACCTGCTGGGCAGCTAGGACCCGCCAAGGTGCCACCTGCTCACCTACCCCAGCTCAGGGCCAGGTGACATCTCAGAGGAGGGCTTGTTCTTGTGTATCTCATTCTGGGCTTCCATGGTGACTGGCCTTCCTCCTGAGGGCTCTGACACTGGCCCCCGGCTGGGTCAGGCACTCCAGGTCCTGCTGTTCCTGTGGAGCTAGGGTGGGGGAGGGGGAGACCCCCAGGGACTCTGCACAGAGGCCCCGTGCCCCTCCTCTTAGGCAAGGACCCCAGGATGAGGCCAGCCGACCAGTGTGGTGCTGAGGTTAGCCCCTCCTGTGGAATGCTCTGGGGCTTGTCTGCAGCCATACAGGGCAGAGCTCCATGGGCCATGTGAGTTCTAAGCCCAGCCCCAATCTGGTTTTTCTTGTCTGTCTTCTGGGTGGGCTCTGTGCTGCAGGTCAGTGTCAGGCATGACCAGACTGGGGTGGGTGACCGGTAAACCCATGAGTGTGCTCTACTCCAAGGGCTTGGCTGAACTTGAACTTGGCCTAGACAGCACTGGTGAAAAAGTGTTCTCGTAGTGAGTGATTCATTCATGAAGCAGGGAGGTACCTGGGCAGAGGTTGTACAACCTCTGACCCAACCTACGCCCAAGGTTGTAGCCCAGTGCAGGGTGTGATCAAAGCCGGGGGTTGGGTGGGCAGGAACAGATGGGCAGTTTCCAGGCAGGGCTCTGGGCACACTTCCCTGCACTTGACCTTGGTGAATGCCCCCTGATGGCTGGCTCACGACTGGCTACTTGGGGTGGTGGTGCCCATCTTAAAAGACAACGTGGCCATGTGTGATAAGATCTGGGCTCTGAGCCTGGCACATCTCTGGCACTGGCTTCCTGTGTTCCAGGGAGATGCCTCAGCCTCTGTCACCTCTGACCCCCAGTAGCTGTTCTGAAGCCCACGGCCACCAAGTTGGCTTGGTGGTGGGGGTCAGCCAGGCTTCAGTGCCCGTGGGGGTCTGGAGCCAAGCCACGCTGCTCTGCTCAGAGCCTCCGTGGTTAAGGGCAGCGCTGAGTCATGGCCTCAGACTCCTTTGTGCTACAAGTTTCACATTTCTTCATTTTTTTTCTCCCTGAAGGCAACACATTCTGGCTTTGAGTCCCCATTCTACTGTGGGGGTAGAGGAGGAATTCCCCAGGACTTCCTGGAAGCTTCGAGAGCTGGGGGGGAGAAAAGACACGGAGGGAACGTAGTAGGGATGGAGGCCAGGGCTGGGTGTGCTGGGAGTGGGAAGAATGTGGAAAGGGAGTGCAGGCAGGCCGGCAGCAGACTTCATGCTGCTGATGAGATGAAGTGCCTTAATCCCCAATCCTTCATCCCATCCATTGTCTCGCCATCTGCAAGATGCTGTAGAGGATTCTCTTTAGAATGGAGTGAATAGGTCATGGATGTTTTCCGCATGATTCTGCCACAAACGTCCCTGCTGTCCTGTGGATCAGTTCCTTGGGTTGTCCCTGGGCACAGCTCCCGGGCAGGAACCAGCCTGGTGCTTCACCCTCTCCTGCCCCCTCAGAGCCTGGCAGGGCTGTCCTGGCCTCCCCTGACCTTCCTTCCTGGCAGGGCCTCCAGCCTTCATCCCAGCAGTGGCAGCTGGTGTTGAGACGAGTGTAGGAGGTGAATCCCAGACAGGACTCCTGGAACCTTCCAGAAGGAAGCCAGCCTCTACTACAACTCTGCTTGCCAGGAGACAGCGGGAGCGGGGGAGGTGCTGGGCAGGAGCACTAGAACCACCGTGGGAGGGCCGGGAGTGTGGCGGGTGGTAGAGGGCTCGCCTAGCATGCACTCGATTCCTCGGTACCACGTACACAGAAAAAGCCGGCCGTGGCGCCGTGGCTCTAGGGGTAGAGCTCCAGGCTTGAGAAAGCCCAAGCCCCAGGACTGGCAAACAAACAAAGACACCAAGGAGCGGTCCTGGGAGGACCCACTGGCTTTCCAGTTCCCCGGGCCTCTGGCCAGGCCGCCCCACATGGAGCCCGCACACTGCAGCACATCCCAGCTTGTCTGGTCTGTGCAGAGCGATGAGCTCAGCAAAGCCAAGCCGAGCCTGGCTGAGGAGGCAGAGGGGAGCCGGCTGGGGCTCCTGTGGCCTTGGGGAGATCCAGGGAACGGGTGGGGGGAAGCCCCGGGGGCCTCGCCTTTCCTTTTTTCCTGGGGCAATTTTGGAAAACAGGGTGAGGGGCAAGCAGCTTGTTTGGTCCTCAGAAAGAGACGTTCACAGCCGAGAGGCCACTCCAGCTCAGGGTGGCCTGGCGGCTCCTCCGGGCTGTGACCTTGGCCTTGGTTTCTCATGGTGGCTGAAAGCAGTAGATTGGTTTTCTCCCAGTCCTGGCTGTGGGAAGTGAGTCTGTGCAGGGCCCGCTCCTCCCGGAGGCTCCCAGGAAGGCAGCAGCTAGAGGTGCCCGGGTCCTCTCCCCTCAGCCTTCTCACTCATCCTCCGTGGTTCTGTGGCCTTCTCTGGCTCTGCCCTCCTGCCTCCCTCCGCAAGGGTCCTGGGGTGGTCCTGGGCTTGGGGCTTAACCCAGCATCAACACCATCTCGAGATCTTTCTCACATCTGCAAGGTTCCTACAAGGGAGGGAGTGGCTGGTTTGGGACTTGGCTACAGGCCACCCAGTGGGGGCCCCCTGCCTCACCCCAGAACCTAAGCCAAAGAGATGGAGACAGAGGCTCCCAGGAGCCCCTGCTGCGGAAGGCATTTCCCAGGTCTGGGGCCACATGGTAGCTGCTTCGGTGGCTGGTGTGACATCACCTGTTAGTGTAGTGAGGCTGACGTCGTGTGTTCACTTAGAGCCCTGGTGAGCTCGTGGTCTGGGGCTGACGTCATGCATTAGGTTAGCGCTCTGCTGAGGCTGGCTGGCTGGCCAGGCAGCAAGTCTGGCCCACTAGGCCTCGTCAGCCTTTCCTCCACCCCCTCTTAGCCTCCTGCTGCCAGCCCTGGCAGGTCTTTGCCTCTGCAGGTACATTGCTGGAATGTTCCTTCTCACCTCCTGGCCCCTCCTCTCCCTCGCTTTATCCCTATGGCCTCCCCTTGGGCATTCCCCCAGCTGTGGCGTGGATGAACCGCAGTGTTGGTGACCACCAAAGAAAGACTTACGTGTTGGGGGAACTTGGATTTGAACCCGGGGCCCAGTGCTGGCAGACTCCGATGCTCTACCACTTCTAGGCTGAGCCCCAGCCCCAGCCTAGAAAGGCATATGTGGATGTCTTCTCTAGAATTGCACTGGCTGCTGCTTCCCAGGCTTCTCCTCTCAGCCTGCATCTGCGGCTCCTCGGGACAGCCAGCCTGCAGCCTGGGCCAGCTCTGGGCCCACCTGCTTTTGCTTAAGACAATGCTTTTAGGTCACTGGGAAGCCATGCTGTCCTGTCAGCAAATATTTATTGAGCATCTCTGAATGGGAGGGAGGGAGGGGGCAGGGAAGCTGCTGTATGGGTGTGTGTCATAACAGAGGAATGGGGGAAAGGATGCAACTCTTGGGGACTGAGGAGAAGCTGCATGGGATGGCTTGCGGGTGGTATGGCTTCCGGCCTGGGGTCCGGTGCATGAGGGAAGTGGCGGAGCCCGGGCTGCCTCTGTGCTGTCACCAGAGCGACACAGGCAGGCAAGGATGTCCGAGGCCTGGTTCTTGTCCGGGCATGACGACCAGGGTGGCCGAGCTGGTGGTGGAGGCTTCCAGAAACTGGATCCTCCAGTCCTGGGACTTGACCAAAATGGACGGTGGAGCCGACACCAGAGAAAGCCGAAATGATGAAGACACACTCCTCTTCTCCTGGGCTGGCGCCTCGACCCTCTGCATCCTGGGAATGGGTCCTGGGGTTGTCCTCTCCCCCACCCATCCTCTGTCACCCTGGGAATGGCCCTGGTAGCTGGAGAGGAACTAGGTGTCAGGTGGAAGCCATGACAGAAACCAGGTTCTTCATCAGCAGGATTCTCTTAAGGATTATTAGCCTGGAACATTGCTTTTGCCCGTTGGCCCAGCTTTCCTTCCATATTGATGATCAGTCTCAGAGTTCCCTCCGGGATCTTTCCCCGTCGAGAGACTGGAGATGGGTGGCGGCTGTCCTGGGGAGCAGGGACTGGGGAATCGGAACCCAACCTCATCCCTGTAAATGGAGTCACGGTGACGCCCGCCCGCTGCAGCTCATGCTGCCGGGTCTGGAGAGCCCGTGGGACGATGGGGTGAGGGCTGAGAAAACCAGGGCTGTGTGTGAGTCCTCACAGGGAGCCCAGCCACCCCTTTTCCTTCCGGGGGTCTGACTTCCTGCACACTTCCCTGCACCCCTGCCATCTCCACCTCCTCTGCCTGTCACGTTCTTGCCCTCACAGCCCCTTGGCCCCAGGGCCACCTGGCCTCCATGCTTGCTGGCTTGTGTCATTTGGGGGGCTTCCTCAAGTGTGTTTGCCTGCAGTGCCCCTTCTGTACCCCTCCGTTTTGCCCGTGGCCTGCTCTCATGTTTTGCTGTCAGTGGACATGTTAAATGGAAACTTCCAGAACGAAACACGCGTTTTATTGTATTATCCTCATCATTTTTGTGTTGGTCCTAGCGCTTGAACTCAGGACCTCACACGCTTGTTCGGCTTTTTCTCTCAGGGCTCCTCCTAGCCTCAGCTCCACTTCTAGCGTTTCGCTGGTTAATCGCAGGTAAGAGATTCATGGTCTTTACTGCCTGGACTGGCTTCAAACCTGGATCCTGAGATCTCAGACTTCTGAGTAGCTGGAAGGGCAGGCGTGAGCCACCAGTGCCTGGCTGCATGAGTTTGACAGTGCGCGTTATTCTGAGTGCTGTGGTGACCTCCCTGGGCCCTGGCACCTCACCGAGCCACAGGTATCATCCCCTGTCCACCCCTGTCCACCCATGAGTCACTCGAAGCCGTCTTGGCTCTGTTTGGGGGTGCTGCTGCCAGGTGTACCCTGCTTTACTTCCTCAAGGCCCCGGCGTACAGCTGTGCTGGGGCCAGCCATGGTTTCTTGCGCTGGTGGCGAAGGTGGCCCCATTGCCTGTTGGATGCTGTTACTAATCTCGGCTGGGTCTGACTTACAAGTTCGACTTCCCTCTAGGTGTGTGTGCTTGAGAAGGGGGTGTGTGCAGGCCCTGTCCTGGGCTTGGTGCCCTCCGGGGGCTGAGGTGACAGTGGGTGACCCCCCACTTGTCTACGGTGTGGATTTTGTTTTCTCTGCCTCTACATGGACAATGTGCCTCCATCTGCCCCTGTCAGAAATAGTGGCTTCCTTAAGCAGGGACAGGGTCACACGTGGGGCCACAATGGTTCTGGGACCTGACGGGCGGCCTGGCCAGCATCCCTGGCCTCTGGCTCTGCTTTTCTGATCGGCTGTAGGACATCTGCCGCCAGCACTTGTCCTGGGGTCTTATGTAAGTGGTTTGGCCTGAGGTGGCGCTGGCACCGGCTGAACAGGAGCCATATGGGAAGTTCTTTGGGGCCCCAGCGTGGAGGGAAGGGTTGTCCCACCCTTGCCATCCCACCACGCTGGTCCCCCAACTTCACCCCTCCCGCAGATCCCCTCACCTTCCTCCCCCCAAGCCATGCGAGGAAATGGAAAACAGGATTGAGATCGGAAGCAAGCCTGGGCAGGGAACAAGACTGTATCTGCATGCCAGTGGCTCATGCCCGTAATCCAGGAGACTGAGTGACCCACGCCAGTCCAGGCAGACAGCAGGAGAGACTCGTATCGCCTAGTAATCAACCCACAAAACACTGGAAGTAGAGGTGTGGTTCAAGGGGTAAAGCGCCATCCTTCAGTGAAAAAGCCAAGCAAGAACTCAAGGCCTCAGTACTGGCACCAAAAGAACAGAGTAGTTGAGGTTTATATGATGCTTTCAGGAGTTCATTAGATGTGCTCAGAGCGAAATCACAGCTACCGCCGGCCCTGGAAAGGTGATTTTACTCCTGGACCTGGCTTGAGGCTTCAACCCAATGCCTGACTTCAGTGCTGGCCTGTGGCTCAGGTTGGAGAGACTCTAGTGTGGTTTTGGAGGTCCTGCGGGGCGCTGACCCGCAGCCTGCAGGAGCAGAATTGGCTTAGGGACTGGAGAAGGTCAAGCCCTCCAGGGAGGGGCTGCGGCAGGTGGGTGATGGGGTGACGTCTTGCCTGAGAGGTGGACCTGGGGGGGGGGCTCATCTTTGCTTCTCTGCACTCTGTAGTACCTGATGCAAGGCCGACACACAGTAGGACCTCAGGGCATAATTGAGGGAGGGCAGACGAGGAGGGGGACGTGCTGACTTGGTAATTCCTGGACTGGGTGGTGAGGCAGGCAGGTGTGATTAGACATCTCTGTGGACATGGTGCTTTAGTGTTCTCTTAAATGGGCAGCGCTGCGAGGGGGAGAAGCCCACCCCCAGTTCTAGAGAGTTCTGCCTGCAGAGACCTGCGTCAGCTTCTGCATGGCTCTCGCCCCTGTGTGGTTTCTGCAGCCGCTCTGCCTCCCCGCCATGCCCTGTGCTCTGTGAGTACTAGGGAGTGACGTGGGGGTTGGTGCTCCATCACCTGCACTCTTCCTCTGGTGTTTCATCACTTTTTTTTTGTCTCCAAACTGCTATAGAAATAAGTGAATTAGGTGACACCCACACCGTCTCTCTCTCTGGTACCCCAATGAGCTGTCCCTGGGGGGCTGGCAGGAGTGCCACAGTCCGTGGAGGGCAGCCATGCAGAGTTGTGGGTGAGGACAAAGGCACTAGACCCCCAATCCCGTCCGCTTTGCCCTTTCTGATGCCTGCGGCCACGCCCCAGCCCGGCCCCCAACCCGGCTCCCATCCCGGCTCCCTCATGGGCAGTGGCACTGCGGGACGGGCACCCCGGGGACCTTTTGTCTTCCAGGGCTGTGCCTGGATCCATGGAGTTTCCCTGTGGAGGAAGCTCCAGGATCGCTTGAATTTCCAGGCCTGCTTCTGGTTGCCATGAGCCATGGTTTCTAGGCTGTACCTGGCCTGTGGGCTGGGCGACCCGCTGGGGGGCCCGGTGGAGTCCACCGTGGCTGTCCTGGCAGGCTGTCCTGCCCTTGGGTCACCACCTCCTCTGCCTGGGGAGGCTGCTGCCATGGGAGCCGCCGGGGCCTGTGCCCTGGTGTGCCTGAGCGGAGCCAGATGGGCCCCTCGCCCTGTCGCCCCCTGGGCAGTGTGGGGTGCTGAGCTGGTTGTTCCACAGACCCGGGCTCGGGTCCCCAGCTCTGCGCTTGCGGCTCCGTCAGGCCTCCTGGCTCGTGACCTTTAGACTGCGGTGCAGCTCTGACATTTCAATCTGCGCCGTAGGCACTGGGGCACTGGGGGGGTTTCCGGCCTGTGCCAGCTGCTGCCGCTGCGGGGAGGGACCCGCTGTGCAGATGTCCGCTCCTCCTCTGCCCTGCTGTGAGCTGCTGGCCCCTCTGTGGCCAGCCGGGGGGGGGCGGGGGCGTCTTCAAGCAGATGGGTAGTGCCATCAGGCCAGGCACGGGCTCGGGGTCCGGGCTGGGTAAGGTGCTATATCACCCCATGCATGGGGACACGGCCACCTCACCAGGATGTGGCACCAGTGATAGGCACCTTGCCACAGCCAGCTCTGTCTGCGTGGGTTCCTGAGCCCAGGAGCCTGTCCCTAGCTCCCACCGGGGTAACCCCACTCCTCTCCAGGGTGAGCCATCTGGAAATGGCAGGCATTGGTATTTTGGGTGGGGGGAATCTCACTATGAAGGACAAATTGTGTGAAGAAAATTACAGAGGGAACCATGGGAGATTCCGGGTCAAGAACATTCCTGAAAATAGACAGACAGGTGCAAAGGCCCTGAGGCAGGCGTGCATTGGTGGGTGTGAGCATGAGGCGTATGTGTGTCCATTGGCAGAGGGCAGAGATGGAGGGGCGGGGAAGTGGCAGTGGTCTTCTTCAGCCAGGAGGGGCTGGGGCAGTAGGAGAGATGGCCTCGGTGAGGGAGGATTGCATGCGTTCACTGTTCCTCAGCAGTTACACGAGCAGTCCTTTTAGTGGAGGTAGACTAGCACAGGCTCATTGTGGGGTGGGGAAGAAGCTTCTATTATTTTCTAGATGGTGACTTGGCCTTGTGTGTGCATGCATGTGTGTGTGTATATGAGTGTGAACATGTGTGTGCATGTGCATGTGTGTGTGCGTGTGTGTGCGTGTGTGTGCCTGCGTGTGTGTGTGTGTGCGTGTGCGTGTGTGTGTGTGTGTGTGTGTGTGTGTGTGTGCCTGCGTGTGTGTGTGTGCCTGCGTGTGTGTACAGAGCCGGGGTCAGGGCCGCTGGCATGGAGGGGCCTGTGCTAAGTCCACGCAGCCTGTGTCTTCAGCGCCTGTGGCTGTCACGCCGGCGCTGGTGGCTATTTTGGGCCCTGGCGGAGACAGCGGAGGCGTTCGGGGCCTTGAGCCCAGCCAGGAGCAGAAATAGAAACGTGAAGTTTCTGACCAGCGGCCCATCACACGGGCAATTTTCATCTTCATCGTTAGGAAATCCAACTTTAACAAAAACGGATTGCAATAAAAATAGATGGCCTTTTCCCCACACCTGGCAAGAGCTCGGGATCCAAAGGGATTCCTACTTCAAACAGTGTTCCTTCTGCTACTGGGAAAAAGGCCTTTTCTCCCAGGGCTCGTCATTCTGGAAGATTCTCCCCGTGGCTCCCGGCCTCAGCTGTGCACAGCAGCTCCTCTCGGAGGGCCCTTTGCCCCAATTCCCCTTCTCTGAAGCTGCAGCCAGGAGCAATTAGAGCGAGCCACGGTGGGAGAGGACACGCAGCGTGGGGCACCCTGCCCCTGGGTGTCCAGCGGGGTCACCATGGCCCGAGCCTTTGCTCTGCTGCCTCTAAGGTGGGAGTGGCCCCGTGTACCTCGCTGTGACCCCGCTGCCATCCCACGTGCACTGGAAGCCGCGTGGACCACAGAGCCACGCACCTGGTGGCTTCCAGGACAGTTCATAAGATCCCACCAGGGCTGCAGCGGTGGGGAGGCCGCAGGCTGTGGGTAGACCAGCGGGGAGCTGTGGGGCTCCAGATGCCAGGCGAGCCGGAGATGCCTTCCCTGCCTGCCACAAACAGCGCTTCATCGACCTCCCCCCGTGAGGAGACACAGCCTGGGCGACGAGAAGTGGGAGCGGGGAGACTCCAGTTGCCGAGGCAAACGCAAGCACAGAGGTGCAGCTGTTGGGCGAGGCAGATGCACTCATAAAAATAAACCATGGAGTCTGGGACCTAGGAAAACCAGACTTCGCCTGGGCAGCAGGGGGCGGGGGGAGCGGAGGAGGCTCTCGAGGCAGAGGGAGGAGTCCACGTTGGGGACAACAACAACAATAATAATAACAAGCATGTGTACCGGTTGCCAGAGTCCCTGTCTGGGTGCCAAGGCTTAGGCTGGTGAGACAGCCTGAAAAAGAGACCGCACGATGGTTCTTGACCATGGTCAAGCCATGCTGCTGTTCTACTTGAGGCCACACTGTGTGCTGTGCTCCTCATGCTTGGGGACAGAAGTTGGGCTTGGAGCAGTGTCACAGGCCTGTGTACACGAGGGGCCATTTCTTGGTGCCCTGTCAGGGGTCACACATGGAGACGGGGGCGCCCCTTCAGACCTGTCACCTGCAGCTTCCGCAGACCCCCACACCCCAGGTGTCTCCATCGCCCGCCTGGACCTTTGGTGCTCTTCTTAGACCCCCAGGCCGGGGCTCTGCCTGCTCGCCATCACTTCCTTGCATTGCTCCCCTGAGCCTCCCTGACCCTATGTCCTTCTGGGGATGAGGGTTGTTGACCCCAGGCTGCTGCCCAGGTCTGGGCCTAGCAGGGGTGTAGGGGGGATGGCCAGGGGCAGAGGCGGCCTCCGCCAGTGTCTCCTTTGCCTGCTGCCTCCTTCCTCTGAGGCGGAATGCACGGGCTCTGGCTGAAAAAGTTCTGAGAAGACTACTTTGTTCTTCCTGGGCCTTAGGAACAGGAATGTAGGAGCCAAGAACAATGCTTTGATTCCTTTGTCTTTGAAGATTAAAGCTCAGGATTTTGTGTGAAGAGGAGGAGGGCGGCTGGCCTGCCCTGCCTCCCTGTGAGGGCTCGGGAGGCTGGAATCAGGTTTACTTCTGGGTGTGGGTTCTCCCTGCAAGGCGCGGGGCATGAGCGACCTCATGTGCCGGCCTCCATGGACTTGGGCTCTGAGCCCTGGGTCCTCGGTGGGCTATGCTGTGGAAATGGTTGCAGCTCCACAGAGTTGTTGTGGCTCAGAGATACAGCACGGTGAGCTCCTTCCCAGAGCAGAGAGGGCAACAGCGCAGGTCACAGGCCACAGGCCACAGACATGAAGGGGCTGCGCTCTGCACCTTGTCCCTAGAACCAAAGATCCCCGTGTCCTGTGAGTGGGGCCCTGGCGGGCGAGCCTGGTCTGAATGCTCTGGGGGTAGGAGGGGAAATCTGCTCACCTGGCTCCCGCCATCTCTTCTCACCTTCGTAGCCAAGGCCTGCAAGCTTGTTCTTTGGTGGAGCCCTTCCCGGGACGCCTCATTTGTTTGATGTGTAACTTGGTGTCAGTAGGAATGAAAGATGAAGTGTAATTTTCTAGGAACTCCGAGGCTGGAGTGATGGCAATTAGAAGTGATTATCCTGACCTCATGCAGGTGGGCTCTAGGCGCTGTCGGCTTTCACCACGCAGGCTCTGCCCAGTCCTCGCGGCCTGGGGACACCCATCCTGCTCTTATTTTCAGCCACCTCTCTGGCCACTTCAAAAGTGGGGTTCACCTCTCTGCCTGGGGTCCTGTATGCCAGGGGCATGGCGGTCCTCTTGCCCTGGCACAGTGCCCTGGTGCCCGAAGGCTGGCAGTGCTTGTCTGACAACAGTTTGAGGCAGACAAAACCCAAGGTGCACCACGAGATTGAGAACTTTCAGATAAACAACCAATAATTTCTAGGAGAAGTATGACCAGACATTACCTGGGGAAAGGCTTACACTAGAAAATCGTTTACTGTTGATTTGCAATTCAAATTCATCCACACACTAAAATCAGATGATTGATCGTTGCTTGTCTGAAATGCAAATCTCACTGGATCTCTTGCATTTTCATTTGCAGATGTGTTCCCTGGGCCCTGGGCCCCTCAAACAGCGGCCCCAGCCACTGTTCTTTCCATGGGATGGGGGAGGATTGGCAGCTCTGACCTCTCAGGGTGGCTAGAAACAGAAAGGACCCTTGAGCCCTTAGAGGCCCTGCACACCCCAAGAGAAGCCCCAGAACAGTCTGTTTCCTCACACCACTCCCTGGGCCCTGCAGCGTCTGTCAACCCCCAAGTCCTTCCTAATGGCTTCTGCTCTGAGCCTTGTGTCGGAGGTCATGGAGCTGGTAGGAAGGGTTTGCCTGGGGTGGCCAGTTTTGTAAAGTCAGGCTTTTCTCTTGGGATAGCTTTCTGTAGATCCTGTGAACTTGACTCAGTGTCCTGTGAGAGGGACATCTGGTCTACCATGGCTTCCTCTGCAGGTCCCAGGGGTCCCGTTGTGATTATCCTGCCACCTTCAAGGCAACTGAGTATTACTCTTCACTTGGTTTTTACTGAGCATATACTTCTTGAGCAGTGCTTATGCCAAGCCCTGGAACAGGAACAGGGACCAAGGGCTGGGCCCTGTCAGGCCTCTCCTCTCCTCGCCTTCCTGAGAGAGAACACATATAGGATGTAGTGGGAAGGAGACATCATCAATGCTGGCCTGGCCCATGGTCCACGCTTCCCACCCCACTCACTGAGGAGGGAGTATGGTTGCTTTGTCTTCTGTTCCTCACTCTAGAACCTACCTTTGCACACATCACACTCCTCTGCTGCTGTGCTGAGAAATAAATGAGGGCATGGAGGATGGATGGCAGACATTCCTGCGCTAGGTGGGTGTCTACGAGCCCTGTCTTAATCCCTCACCATGCTTCCCTGTGCCATAGGCACAGGTGCCAGATTCCCCCCACCAGGCTCACTGCCTGTGGGGAAGATAGCTTAGTGGTGTCTCAGGCTTCCACCAGATACAACTGCACTGTCTGGGGAGTTGGTGAACCGCCCTGCATCTACGAGGGTGTCTCCCTTGCATGTTCCATCACTAGTTGTCTTCCGGGCGCCTCTCCTCTCCCCCATGTCCACCCTGGCCACCATTCTGCTTCTAGCAGGCCCTCTGCTCCTTGGCTGAGACTTGAGGGGGCCCAGGCTGCTCCTCTTGGGTCTGGAGGCCCTGCGTTCCTGACTCTCCAGCCCCCACCCCAGATCTCTTCTCCAGCTCTCACCTGCACCAGCCACTCTCCATTTCACCTCCTTTGTCCTCTCTTTCTCTTCCTAATGCCAGAGGGCTTTTCAATGTCTCTTCCAGTCCTGACTGGCTCCACTCTCCCAGCCCTGCCACAGTTAGTTGTGGGTGTCTGCACACCCTGGCTTTTCACTCCCAGTAGGCAGAAGCTTTATCACCCCCAAGTCACCCACTATCGCCCAGCCTGAGACATGGCCCTGCCCCTGGTCGGGTGGTAGAAGTCTGGTGGGAGCAGTGGCCAGACGAACAGGCCCCCCTCTGGTAAAGACACGCTTTGGGGTCCTTGCCTCTGTTTCCCTGCTTCCAAAGGCCAGGGCAGGGCTCTGCACAGGCAGAGATTTTTCCTCCTGGAGGCAGAGTGCCCATCCCTGCTTGTGGAGTTAGTGGCAGCCTGGCTTGGCTACGCTCGTCCGCTGTCAAAGGCCTCTAGCTTGGGGGTGTTGAGTGTGAGTTGCTCACTCCCCCAGCCAAAGCCAGCTTATCTCTCTCCAGAGCTGTGTTCTGCCATGGCGGCCGGCTCTCTGCCAGGGCTCCCAAGCTCTGCTGTAAGCGCGAGGCCCGCCCTGCCTGGCCACCGTGCCATGCCGAATGTTAATTAACACAGGGTGCTTGGCCTGCCAGTTCCTTTCAGAGTCTTGTGTTCCCAGGGGTGAGGAGAAGTGGGGGAGGTGGGTACTGCAGGGGGGCGCTGTACCCTGGCTCTGAGCTCTAAAGGCCCTGTTGAAAAGAAGGCAGCCCACAGAACCCCTGCCCCCTGCCCGCCTCCTCCCCACACCCTTGTTGAGACGCTAGGGGAAATCCTAGCTGCACAATTAGGCGGCAGCCAATACAGCCTCCCCCCCCCCTGCCCCTTACCCCTCCTGCGCCCCCTGCCCGGTCCATACCTCCTACTCCCCACCCCCACCTTTGTTCCAGAGCTTTGGGGAGGAACTGGCAAGGTTAATATGCAGCTCAAAGAGGCTGGATGCGGAGGCCTGCCCATCTCCATGCCCCCTGCCCCTCTGCCAACTGGGCGGGAGGAGGTGGAGGGGGACGTGGCGTGGGAACCACTGTGGCTGTGCCTGGGTGCTCAGGGCCAGCAGCTGTTAGGGACAGGCACCAAGGCCAGAAGGAGGGGCCAGGGATGGCTCTTATCACCGCCCCCCAGCTTGTTGGATGGAGGGTGAGGGCCCCATCTCTGGAGGACAGCGGTCAGCTCCAGTATGGCAGGGCCATGGGGGGGGCAGGGCCATTGTGCTCGAACAGTTCCAGGGCCATGAGGCCATGAATCACGAGCCCTAGAGGCTCTGCGGTGCCCGGGCAGGGCCTGGGCTCAGTGACGTGCAGAAGGGGCTCAGGGCGCCTCTGTGGAGAGGCACTCGGGGTGACAGTCAGTCCACAGGGCCCACAGGGCCAGGAGGGGACCCCGCATCCTGAGGAGAAAGCTGGGACCCTGAGAAGCACGGTCCCACCAGGCAGGCCATTGGTGCAGGTGGCAGGGCTTCAATCAAGGAAGGCTTATGGCGAGGTGGCATCTCCTACAGAATGGTACATGGGAGAGGGGTGGGGTGGCTGGGTGCTCAACTGAGTCCTGGTAGCGGCCATTTCCATGGTGTCCTAGGAGAGGCCAATGAACTCAGCCAGCAGTCATTGAACGCCTACTGTGTGCAGTCCTACTGTGTGCACCTCTGTGCCAGACACGCCGGCAAACCCCAGAGATGTTCCAAAGAAGGTGGCTGCAGCCTGATCCTGGATGAGGTTTACAGGACCCGCACTGCGGCTCGAGGACGCCGCTTTGCTCTTGCTGAAGCCCTCACAGCATGACAGGCACTGAAGAGGACCTACGAGAGTGGCCTGAGGATGGAGATGGGGTCTCCTCCTCCGCCGAGGCTTTGGGATCCAGCAGGGCTGGTGGGGCCTGCAGAGCCAGCGCACGCACGCACGCGTGCACGTTTTGTGTCGCGTCCCTCGGCGTTTACCGGTGGTTTAATGTTTCTGGGTAATGAAATCCATTGTCTGCTTTGCAGCGGAACACTTAGAAGAGAAAATGATTGGAATGAAGAAGCAGTGCACGAGTCCTCCCCGACATTCCTCCGAAGTGTAATGGAAAGCATCCCTTGGACTCTGGCCCGGTGGTCTGAGGGCCTTGCCGGGTGCCAGGAACCTTGGAGGCAGCGTCGTGCTCTCAGGGGTGCCCCTCGGCTGGAGGTGGCAGAGCTGCGGGGCCTGGCTCCATGTTGCCACCAGCGGGAACCCGACCGGGGCCAGGCCACAGAGCCCACCCCCGTTGTGGCTCTGCAGTGGGAAGGAGCCTCTCCACGGTGCGAGCAGACATCTGCTCCAGTTACCATTACCAAGAAGGGGGTGGCTCACCTGGGTACCGCAGCCCACCCAGCTGCTCAGAGCACGGCGCCCCCTTCCTGTGCTACTTTTTTTTTTTTTTTTTTTTTGCCAGTCCTGGGCTTGAACTCAGGGCCTGAGCACTGTCCTTGGACTTTCTCAAGGCTAGAGCTCTACCACTTGAGCCTCAGCACCACTTCTAGCTTTTTTCTGTGTATGTGGTCACAAACATCCCCAGGTCTGATTAGCACGAATGATCTCACAGCACTGTGGGTGACCCAGCTGGGGCTGGCGGGCTGGAGCAGGGCGCGGCTGGCCAGTCCATTAATAGCATGGTGGGCACTGGCCATGTTCCTGAACACGGAACACGGCACTGCCTTCCTGCTGGCAGGGGAGTCGGTGCTCTGGCCCTCAGCTGTGTCCCCGGCATGGCCATGACTCGCCGCGTTGTCCATGCCACGGGCCTGACCTGGGCTCCTGGGAGGGGACGGAGCCCTCACCGCCTGTGAGGAGCCATCTTTGATCCGCCATGACCATCACTAGTGAGAGCTGACTGGACACCTGCCTGGCTGTCCTGGGACCCTGGCAGACTGGTCCTACCAAGGCAGGGTGGAGAGAGCATCCTGGCTTGTGGTCAGCCGTCCCTGGAAGCTCACTGCGCCTCTGCTGGGGTGCTGTGCCCGCTGGCTTAAGTCAAAGCACGTGTACTTCCATGTTTCCATAGATACCTGGACAGGCGTCCCTGAAGCGGGTCTTGGCATCGTGGGGACTCCTGGCTCCACGGAGGCGTCCTGGTCTAATGCTGTCCGATGCAGATGTCCTCTAGGGCTGCTGGGAAGCTGGGGGGGATCAGCCGGGAGCAGAGGGTCCCCTCGCCTGCTGAATGGGGGGGGTCCCTATTCCTGAGGGCCAGAGGGAAGTAGCCCTTTAGCATGGATTTAGGGCAGGGGCGAAGGGTGAGGGTGTGGGGTGCTGGTGAGGATGCTGGGAGGGGTGGCCACTGGAGATGCCGAGCACTTGTCTCTGAGCGCCACCAAAGGCTGCGTGACGGCTGGAGGGGCTGACAATGGGCCACAGCGGGCAGGGGCGGCTCGTGCACATGAGGAGTGTGCAGAGGGGCGGAGGACGGAGGCCATGCTTCAGACACGGCTCTGTCCGGGGCTCCAACGGCATTTTCTGGGCTGTTCTTCCCCTGGGCTCTGCTACACGGAGGGATTTACTCTGGAATTAGGAGTCATCGGAAAAGTTTATTAGAGAGTTCAGCAAACAGAATTTAATATGTACCCCACCCCCAACCTTCCCACATAGCACAGCGGCTGTGGATGCGGTGTTACATGAACTCTTTCACTGAAAACATGTTACTTTTATAATGTTGCTCTTATACTTTAAAAGGTATATTACGTTTCCACTTCTCTATGGTTGCCTTGGGGGTAACAGCTCAGATCTCAGCCTTCCGAGTGTTAGGAGTAGAGAAACGAGCTGTCGGCGCCTGGCACTGCCCTGATTCTGAATGTTGACAAGCCATTCAAATTTATAACAACCCTGAACAAAACGTGTGTGACAAATAAAAACCATAAAACCCGGCTGAGCTCGGATCTGTCCCCTAGGATGGCGGGAGCCTTGGGGACAGTCATTCCTTCCCTCCCTGCCCTTCCCCTCCCCTCCCCTCCCCTCCTCTCCTCCCCTCCCCCCACGGCCACACCGGGTCCTCCTCTAGGTGAGTGAGTTGCTGACAGTCAGGGCAGTTTTCGGGGCACAGCATGGGACAGGTCCCCACAGCCAGCGGGCTGCTCGTGTTGGTGATGGCTCTGGAAGAATGTTGGGCCCATCCTGGCTCACCTGGGCAGCTGCTGCCCGCGTGCTGCAGCCCATGCTGGCCGCTGACCCTTTCTAGAGCCTCTGGCTTGCCTGTGGCTGTACAGAGTGCAGGGGGCGGCGATGTCATGACGCAATCCGGCAGTATGATGCTCTGTCCAGTCCTCCCCACCAGCACCGCAGGCGCTGGGGTTCTCATGCTTCTTGACATGTGGGGAAACTGAGGCACGGTAGCCAAGCAACTCCCCTAAGGTCGCCTTTTCTGTGAGCAGCAGTTAGAAGGCATCAACTGGGTCTGGACTCACACACTCACTCAAGGGGGACGCCTTGCCTGGTACCACGCTACACGTGGCACTGTCCCTGCACGGCCAGCCAGCTGGGCATAGCATGGGGACTCACGATGTCATCCCTGCACAGGAGGCAGCACGCACCCACCCTGGAGACCCTGGACCCAGGCAGGGTGAGTGCAGCCATCTGGAAGTTCCCTGAGGAACCTCCAGGGTGTCTCGAGGATGGAGAGAACGCGGCCCGTGGGTGGAGCAGAGAAGGGGCTAGGATGTGGGGGTCCCCCACCCAGGGCCATTGAGGGCCTCTGATGCCCAAACCCCAGGTTGTCCACAGCCGGCCCATGGCTGCAGGTCCTCAGGACCGCACCGGAGCACGAGCCCAGGGCATGTGGGGCAAGCAGAGGGGGGGCAGTGTGAGCTGCAGGGCCCTGGCCCGCGGGCCTGGCTGCCCCAGATGTGAAGGGACTCCACGCAGGCCTGGGGCTTCCTCAGGACGGAGCCCCAGACACAGCCCCCGCCAGGCTGTCCGTGTGCCCAGGGTGAGCCCAGAATCACGCATCCCCGGGGAGCGAGGTGGGGAGGGCTGCATCTCCACGCTATGGCGTGGGGAGAGTCCATGCTTTTGCCCTGGAGACTGCAGGACTGCATGTGGCGCCACCCTGCATCCATGTGGCCATGCCACAAACCACCAGGGTGCTGAGCCTGGGAGGGAGCGAAGGGGAAAAGGAAGGAGGTGTCAGCAGGGCACATGGGGTACCCTGTGCCTCTCACCTGCAACAAAGCCACCATGGTGCCAGCAGGAGGTCCGAGAGGCTGGCAGAGGGCAGCAAAGGGGCCCCACCTGCAGGGAGGGCCTGGGGAAGCCATTTGCATCTCCTTGAGTCTTTGTCAGTCAGACTCAGGGAAGACCAGGGCTGGTGCATAGAGTAGGCACAGGACGGGGAGGCCTCCATGGGCACGGGCTCCATTCTAGACATGGCCTCTGGTGGATAAGGCACTGGGGAGACAGAAAATCTGTAGAACTTTTGTTGCCCTCCAGCCAATGGCCCATGCTTAGGCATGCTGAGCCCACGTGCTGTGCTTGCTGGCTGTGCCAGGGTGAAATCCCTGGCTTCCTAGCCCTAGACCCCTCCACAGCGAGCATTCGGGGCCAGTTTTCAGCCATCAGACACCTTCCTGTCCACACCCCAAAGCCTTCAGTGGCATTTCCCCAGTGGCTCTGGGGACAGCTGGTCTCGGGGCTCCTAAGAGATCTGGGGGAGTGATGAGGAGGGCACGGAGGGTTGTGTGGCTTCTCTTGCCCAGTGTCTTTTCAAGGCTCTGACAAGTCCTGTGTCAAAAGAAATTTATTCACTTGCACGGTGTCTGCAGGACACTGTGGCTGGCCGCTCCCCGGGCTTCTCTTGAGAGCTGTGTGGAGCTGGGAGATGCTGTCTGGTCTGTTCCCAACGAGCGGAGCTCTGATCCAGCTGGCAGGGGCTAGGGGCCCGTGATCCTTCACGGGCTTTCAGGGTGAGCCTGGAGGTCCTTGGAAGGGTAGACGTGAGTCTGTAAAGGCAGCCCCCCCCCGACCCCCCCCGCGCCCCCATGGGTTCCCTCACCACTGTGAGTGTGTCCTGATCAGCTGTCCAGCCAGGCAGAATGTGTGGCTTCATAAGGAAGTACAGTGTCTGTCATGGACAGTCTGGTGGCCAAGTTGTGAGATTGTATTTATGGAATGCAAATCACGCCATGGAAATTTATTTCCCTGCCTTGCTATTTACTCCCTCCTTCCCCTCCACCCAGATTTATGAAATACCCAATCTTCTCCATAAACAATCCTCCAAAAGCTCTGACTTGCAAATGAGTTCCTGGAATGATCAGTTGTATCTATCTGTGTTTAATGCATTCTGTTATTAAGGAAGAGGCAATTGATTTATTCAAATACAGAGGGTCAGGAATCAGGCTTCTCAGAAACTGACACATGCACAAGATTGAACAACAATAAAAGGACAAAAAATATCCTGAGTCCGAATCAGCCTTTACCTGGCGTGTCCTGGGCTCCAGCCCGGGGCCTCGGCACAGAGCATGGTCCAGGGCCTTTCTCCTGATTTTGTCAAGCAGTTTGGTGAGCCCACCATGACATTTGATTTGTGTGGAGTGGTGAGTTTGCATTATGTATAAAATGAAATTTATATTTTATTCTTCCAAAAACCCAAACAATATTGATGAATAGATTATCTATGTATACAAAATAGATCAGAGCAAGCTGTGAGAGTCCGGGAGTAACTGTGAGGAAATTAGCTTTATAAGATGGGGTGAACAGAGCTGAAGGAGACAAGGAACCCAAATAGCCGCCCCAAAGACAGACGCCTCCCAACCTTCCATTTCCACCCCACCAGTGGGTTCCCAGCTTTCTGGAACTATCATGAGGCTGCCTCCTCACAAAGCTACTCTCAGGTACCCAGCTTGCTTTCAGATACATACAGTACTCTGGTGGTTTTTTTTTTTTTTTGCCTGTGTTGGACCTTGAACTCAGGGCCTGGGCACTGTCCTTGGACTTTCTCAAGGCTAGAGCTCTGCCATTTGAGCCACAGCACCATTTCTGGCTTTTTCTTTTCTTTTCTTTTCTTTTTTTTTTTGCCAGTCCTGGGCTTGAGCTCAGGGCCTGAGCACTGTCCTTGAACTTTCTCAAGGCTAGAGCTCTACCACTTGAGTCTCAGCACCACTTCCGGCTTTTTTCTATGTATGTGGTACCGAGGAATCGAACCCGGGTCTTCATGCATGCTAGGCAAGCACTTTAACCACTAGGCCAAACTCCCGGCCCCCATTTCTGGCTTTTTCTATGTATATGGTAATGAGGAATCGAACTTGGGTCTTTGTATATGCTAGGCAAGCACTCTACCACGAGGCTAAGCTCCAGCGCAGTACTCTGGTATTTGTACTGGCAGAGTAACAGCAGATGATGATATGCTTCCTCCCTCCCTCCCTCATTCCACCCATCCATCCATCCATCCATCCATCATCCATCCATCCATCCACCATCCATCCATCCATCATCCATCATCCATCCATCCATCCATCCATCCACCATCCATCCATCCATCCACCCACCCATACACCATCCATCCATCCATCCATCCACCGTCCATCATCCATCCATCCATCCATCCATCCACCATCCATCCATCCACCCACCCATACACCATCCATCCATCCATCCATCCATCCACCGTCCATCATCCATCCATCCATCCATCCATCCATCCATCCAATCATCCATCCATCCATCCATCCACCATCCATCCATCCATCCATCCATCCATCCATCCATCCATCCACCCACCAACCTATCCATTCATTGGCCTATCCATTCACCCCTCTATGCTTGTGTCAGACTGTGGGCATGAGGGAGGCTTGTGGGGAGCAGGCTGTTTGTATGTGGGGAGCAGAGTATGTATGGGCATGGCCAATAAATAGTATGTGGATGTGAAGGACCGTGGCGTGACCAGCTGTGGGCATGGCCAGGCTCTGGGGGTGAAGCCAGCCCAGTGTGGGTGTGGCCAGGCTCTGGGGGTGGGGCCAGCTCTGTGTGGGCGTGGCCAGGCTCTAGGGGTGGGGCCAGCTCTGTGTGGGCGTGTCTGGCTCTTGTGGCAGGTCTCCTGGGAAGAACAGGCCCTGTAGACCTGGTTCTGTGCCACCCTGAGCCCCAATCTAGCCCCGCTGCCCAGCAGAACACTTGATGGATTCCCTGTAAATATTTAAGGCACCAATGAGCAACATCCCACTTGAGAAGATGGCGGGCACAGGGAGGGATTGTTAGAAATGGCCACTGTCTTCCTTTCCTGGAACCTTGCAAACCTGTGCAGACCCCTGTACCACCCCTGCACCCAGGTCAGGACTGCATTGCTGCTGTCCCCTGCACCGCCCCTGCACCCAGGTCAGGACTGCATTGCTGCTGTCCCCTGCACTGTCTCTGCCCAGAGGTCAGGGATCTAAACTCACGGTCGCTTGTTTCCAGTGTTTTGCACCCAACACACCTATTGGGCCTTGGGCTGCCCGCATGAAGCCTATTTAACAGCTCCTCCAGCCCCAGTGAGCAGCGGGACGTCGGGTCTGCCTCTCCATCACCCTGGAGGGGGAGATGTTTCTGAAGGTTGGGTGTCCCCAGCTGGCCTTTGGTGGACACTGGCAAGAGAGAGTAAGTGGCCCAAGAGACCGGGTGGCCTTGGGGGCAATGGGCCAGGAGTGAGGGGAGGGCTTGGCCCCGTGGAGCTTGACAGAGAGCGTCGTGATGACCGGAGCCTGTGGTGGTGGCATTGCAGGGGCTGTGTGGGACCGGTCCAGGCTGACCATGCAGCTTGAGCCGCACTCATTGGCAGCGTGGTCCTTCCCATTCTGCCCTTACAGGGCTGCGGAGCCCGGCCCGGCTCTGGGTAGCTGTGACTGCTGGGGTTCGTTCTGGTTTGTGCTCCTGGCTGGGGCGGCCGGTTCGAGGCCTGTCTGGGTGTGTGAAAGGCGCTGCCTGCCCGGCATGGTAGAACTTTCCAGCTCTTTGTCCCCTCAGCGATGACTCTGTCCCCAAATCTGGAATTGGATATTTTTGAAGTGGTGACTGGAACTAATTGTTGCTAAGAAAATTGTTGCTTAGAACACTCACCCTAAAATTAAAACGTGTCTTTTTGCTAAGAAAGGATCCTTCCTAGATCTAATGGTTTCCCAAGCTCTTGCCAAAGAGGTGAACCCCCAAATAGCCCTCTTTCTCCTACTGGGTGCTTACCAAATGTGGATGGAAAAGTGAATAGAAAGACTTTGGTCCTGGAAGGACACCAAGGGAGAAAATACGATTTTTTTTGTCATGATAATGGGATTTGAACCCAGGGCCTTTATACTTGCTAGGCAAGTACTCTACCACTGAGCCAGGCCTGCAGCCAAGACTCTGAGTTTTTGGAGCTTCCCCACCCCCCACTCCAAGCCTTTCCAGCCGGGTCTCAGCTGCTCACGGGGCTGGAAGCATCCCGTCTTTTCCCTCTGGAGCTCCTCTCCTCCTCCTCTCTGCTCCCCTGCCCATTCTCCTGCAGCCTCCTCTCTCTCCACCATCCAGCCTCAGTACTTGCTGCTCCCTGGACCTGGAACACATCCACACAGACACAGGCTCCCCTGTTCCAGAGATCACTGCTATCCGGAAGTACTCCCTTCCCCCGCTTTCCCCCATAGCCCTAACATTTTCCCGCCGTGTGTGGGGCTTGAACTCAGGGCCTGGGTGCTGCCCCTGAGTTCTTTTTGCTCTACCACTTTGAGCCTCAGCGTCACTTCTGGTATGCTGGTGGTTCTCAGACCTCGACTCCCGGACATTTTTACTATCCAATATGCTACAGACCTAGTCGAAGTGTTTGTCTGATGGCTTCCCTTTAAAATTCAAACTTCACAGGGCAGGACTCCTTTCCTGTGTCGTATGCTGTGGGGTCCCCAGGCTGGGGACCGGCTTTGACCCGTGACAGAGCTCAATGAATGATGACTACACAGGCGGGTAGCTGGAGGACTCAAAGGATGAATTAGACTTTTCCCCTTTGGATGCACAAGAGCATGTGCAAAGGGCCAGTGGCAGGGAGGCCGCAGGTGTCCAGGAAATGGAAGAGGCACGTCCTGGGCCAGGAGGCCAAGGCTGCAGTCAGGTCCAGGAGGTGACAGGTGGCTATGGAACCTCTGAACCCGGCAGCCATGGGATTAGAACACAGGGCCGTGAGTGGGCTGGAGGAAGGAGGCTTTGCCAGCTTTTGGAAGTTGTCTTAGTAACGAGACCACTGCCACTGCAAGCCCATTTTATCTCTCTGTGCGACTGAGATTTGAACTCAGGGCCTGACCACTTGCACCGTCTACCCCTTGAGCTACACCGCCACCCCATTTTAGTTCAGTTACTTTTTCAGGTAGGGTCTTGTGTTTTTTTTCATGGGAGGGGACGGGCAGCACAGCCTGGCTGTGGTCCTCCTCCTTCTGCTACCCAAGTAGCCGGCATCACAGGCAGGCGCCACTGCACTGGCTCCAAGTCCGATTTCACGGTCTCCACGTCCATTACCATCAGACAGACCGCAGTGACTGCAGGAGTTATTGGGCTGGAAGCCAGCAAGGAAAGAAAAGGTCTCACGTCGGCAGGGTCCCAATGTTTCAAAGGCTGTACTTCGTCTGATTTTTTTGTGTGTGCTGATACCGGGGCTTGAAGGTCTGGACCCCATCTCTTAGCTTTTCCACTTTTAAAGCTGGTCCACACCTCCACGAACGTAGAAATAAAACTTCCCCAGACTTTCCGGCCCAGGCTGGCTTCAAACCTTGCTCCTCAGTCCTTGGCTGCCTGAGTAGCTTGGATTAAACGTGTGCGCCAGAGGCACGGCTGATTTAACCATTCTTGGGTGCATTCCACATCCCAGGGTGATTTTATCCACGGCGGGAGCTGGCGTGGACTGTGGCCTCATGAGCTCATTCCTGCACAGGTGTGGCAGGATTCTGAGCTGAGAGGGTGTGAGAACAAGGAGGGGGCCACGAGGTACAAGGTACGGGGTGACGGGTGCCAGTCCGTGGCCTGGCATGGCGGGCGAGGCCAGGACCTGCTCTGGGTCACTCAGCCCCTGCATACGTGGCTTGCCTGGAGGCAGAACCTTCCAGCACATTCCAGAGAGCTGGTCCCAAGGGGACAGGACGCACGCCACAGGGATGGGGCTGGGGAGGGCCGCAAGTGGACGCAAGTGGACGTGGTGACGCAGGCACACCCACGTGGCCTGGGAATCCTGTTCTCATGCACACCTAAGCCCAGCGCCCACGGAGCCGTGCAAGTGAGTGTGAGCAAGTGTCCACGCTTCCTGCTCCACCTCCCCTCCTCCTGCTCCACCTCCCCTCCTCCTGCTCCACCTCCCCCCTCCTCCTGCTCCACCTCCCCTCCTCCTCCTGCTCCACCTCCCCCCTCCTCCTGCTCCGGCCTCCCCTCCTCCTGCTCCACCTCCCCTCCTCTCCAGTCCAGTCTCCCCATCCTCCCATTCCAGCCTCCCCCTCCTCCTGCTCCAGCCTCCCCTCCTCCCCAGTTCAGCCTCCCCTCCTCCCCAGTCCAGCCTCCCCATCCTCCCATTCCAGCCTCCCCCTCCTCCTGCTCCAGCCTCCCGCTCCTCCCTGCTCCAGCCTCCCCTCCTCCCCAGTCCAGCCTCCCCATCCTCCCATTCCAGCCTCCCCCTCCTCCTGCTCCAGCCTCCTGCTCCTCCCTGCTCCAGCCATGCCAGGTATCAGGCAGTGAGGACCTGGGCGGGAGTAGAATATGGCGCCGACGCAGAGCTTTTCTTTGGGACACCTCGGGGTTTCCTCCACGACCAGCGTCTCCCCCGTGGATCACGCGTGACGAGCACTGCCCAGCAAACATGGCGATCAGCGCAACCCCGTAGCGGGCAGGCTGCCGCCCGAGGACAGGCACCCCCTCTCCAAGTGCCAGGCCCTGAGGCAAGGGACCCCAAGAGGAGGCGGCTGTCTTTGCCTCCTCAAGGGGGACCCCAGAAGGTGTGGCCCTGGGCTGTTGGGGAGCCCCTGACAGACTGACCTCAGGGGGGGCTGGTGGAGCGTGGGGTGGGCGGACAGCTCCCGAGGCTGCTGCTGCTGCATCCGCGGGGTCCCTGGCCCTGAGACCAGGACCGGGAGTCCCAGGCCCTCACCCTGCTCGCTTCCCCTCCCGCCTCCCAGCCAGGGCTGTCGGGGGGAGGCGCGAGCAGGAGGAGGGGGGAGGTGGAGCAGGAGGAGGGGAGGTGGAGCAGGAGGAGGGGGGAGGTGGAGCAGGAGGAGGGGAGGTGGAGCAGGAGGAGGGGTGAATTTCCCCTTGTCCTTTCTGTGGACGTTCTCTTGGTGGCATGAGCCTGGCACGGAGGGCCCTCTGGGGCACAGCTTTGCCCTCCCTATACTTACATGGTCCAGGCCGCTCGGTCTCTGATCATGGCCCAGGTTTTTCATCATGTGGATGTTCTCGAACGCGTGTGATTTTTGCTTTGCTGTGGTGGATGTACCGTTTCCACAGTTGGGGTGCTCTCTCCAGAGATGGTTCTGGAAGGGGGCCTTGGTGGGAGTTGGTGAACACTGAGGGACTGTGGGAAGCTCTGGGCTTTCTGTGGGCAGGGGCAGTGTGGATGGCCGGCCCTGCCTGCGATCAGGTGTCCCTCCAGCCACAGGACATGGGGCCACCATGTCCGCCCTGGCCCGATGTGCTGTCTGCACAGCATCTGTGGAATCGTGGTGCTCTGTGCTGTGGGTGACACTGCACCCATCAGATGGTGTTCACGTGCAGTTCACTGAGGGGAGCCTGGGCCCCACCCCTCCCCTTCCTTTCCCCCACCCCCTCACCCCCTGTGCCCCTCACCTTGCCCCCTTCCTTCAGTGGCAGTGGACCGTCAGCCCATCTTTCTACTTTGCTTCTTATGACAGCTTCCATTGTGCATCTGTCTGTCTGTCCATGCTTCCATGGCTGGCTGTCTCCCGAGAGCCTTTTATGAGCTTCCTTGGTGCTAGAAAGATGCATGTTAGCATCTGCCGTGACCCCCAGAATTTCCAGGGCAGAGGCCAGGCCCGTCTGGAGTGGACATGGGCTGAACTGAGTTAGAGGGGAGGGGGAGCTCTGCGAGATGTCTTGCACACCTATGGGCCACCCTTTCTCATCTTCTGGGCCCCCTTGTGGCTTCCTGACTCACAGGTGGTGAAACTGAGGCACTGGAAGCAGAAAAAGGTGCGTGAGACCTGTGGCTGACCCACCAGCCTGCGTCTACAGCTCACGTGTGCTGACACCACCACTGCTCATGTGGGGAGACTGAGACCCCAGTGTGTGCTCTGCGCCGTGTGCCCTGGCCTGGCCAGGCCCCCCACAGCTGCCTGCTGCAGAGTGTGTGTGTGGGGAGGGGGTCACCCAACCTGTCAGCCATAAACAGAGAGCACCTTGCCCATCCCTGGGAATGGAAAGTTCTGGAAAGAAGAGAGCTTCTGCCCTGGGAGGGCACAGGGGTAACTGCCTGGACCTGTTTTCCTGGTGTGCCCCTCTGCCTCCTCCCTCCCTCCTCTCTCTCCTCCCCTCCCTCCCTCTCTATCCTTTCTCCTTCTCCCCTCCCTTTCCTTTCTCTTCCCCTAGCCCTCCCCTCCTGCCCCCCCTCCGAGGAGCTGCCATTATGGCCTCCCACACAATGCCTTCATTGTAAGCCCCAGCCCCATTGGAGCTCAGGAACATGGCGGAGGCCTGATTTTCTTGAATAATCAGACTCCCAGCCAGGCCTGCTGCGGGCAGCAACCTGCACTTGGCCGGCCAGCCGGGTGGTTTGCTTCAAGGCTTTGTCTGGGGATGAAGAGGCGCTGGCCGGATGCCACGTTGCCTTGGCGATGGGGTGGGGGGACGGGGACCACTGGCGAGCCTGGTGAGCAGCGCAGGCGCTGGGAGCCACCCTGTGGCGGGGCGGTCAGAAGGCAGGGCCCGGGGAGATCTGTGGATGGAGGTGTAAATACCCACCTCTCTGGCCCCACGATGTGCTGTCTGCACGTTACTACAGTGTCACCGCAGGAACACCACGGTGGCGCTCCCTTCCCTGCCACCGCGCCTGGCGTCTTCACACTGCCCCACCCAGCTGGTGGGTCCCAGCACACGGCAGGTGCTCAGTTACCACTTTAAGCCAAAGACAGTAAGCCAGTGCCTAATGGAGAAGCAGCCGTGGGTTTCCGGGGGCAGAACCCTTTACTGGGCTGGGACCCAGGGCCCACGAGGGCCGGCCTTTCTCCTGGCTCCAGTGACCTCTGCTGGTGACCCACTCGGCCCTGGCTCTGCGTCCTCCCGAAGTCCCCTTCCAGGTGTCCCTGGAACACGGGCTCTCTCCGCCTTTAGGACGGGGGTGTCTATGCTGTGGGACGGACACGGGGAACGTGGTTCCTCTGGTGGGCTCAGCCACAAGCCTCATATTTCCTGTCTGCATTGTCGGTGGTGGTGTTTAAGAGCCACCATCCAGCGTTAGCAGCCGGGAGCTTTGCCTTCTCCCCAGAGGCCGTGGGTAGGACCTGGTGGTGGCCTGGGGATTCAACCCTGGGACTCATGACACCTTAACGCCCCACTCGCTGTCCCACACCAGCCAGGGTGCGGGGCTCAGAGGTGGCCAGGCTGCTGGAGGGGTGGTAGATGGTCACAGGCATGGATTTGGTGGTGGAATCCCTCAGAGCCGTGGCTTCTTCATCTCTCAAATGGTAGTTTCGGTGCTTTAGGATTATAAGAAGGAGATTAAACACTGGACCAGGCCCCACCCAGCCCACCCACGAAGCCTCCTCCGGCAGACGGCTGCCCTGTGTGCTGCGATTTCTCCTAAGACATCTGGGGCCATACCTACTGCCCCTGAAAGCCCAAGGCCCCATCTCTGGGCATGTCCCTTGTACTAGGTGACAAAAGCAGGATTCTGTAGAAGGCGCTGCCCTCCAGAGAGGGCCTGAGCCACCCTGGTACCCTCAGGGGCTACAATGGAGATGGAGGAATAGGTAAATAGCCCTCAGACGCTGACTGGACGAAGCCACACCCCTCTGCCTCTCCCCACTCACCAGGGTCACTGCGTGACCGCAGCATGAATGCCACTTTTGTGTTTATCTGGCCAGGTTTTGTCCCTTTCCCACCTCAGAGGCTCGGCTCTACCCTTCCTTTGGCCATGAGCCTTCGAGGACCAGGAAGTGAGCCGGGCAGGTGACCGTCCTCCAGAGCCGGCAGCTCCCTTCTAGGTTCACATGCAGACACTTGGCACCTTGGATTCTGTGCTCCATGGCCAGAGCCACCTTCCAGACCTCTCTCTGGGATCTTCCTTTCTGTGGGCTGTGGCCAGTGTGCCCTTGGCCACCAGGGCTGTCCGGTGCCTGGTAAACAGTGCGGCTTGGAGCCCTGGTAGGCATGAGGGACAAGGGTGCCTTGGTCCCTTGTTGAATAATGACTCACTAAGGGGCAGAGCCAGCTTCGTGTCTTCATTAGCCAAAGCTGGAGCCTCATTCAGAAACAAACGTTGGAGAGCCACGGAGCCCTGGGCACTGGCCCTGCCCAGGAGTCGGATGGGCAATCTTCCCACACTCTTCTCGGGTCTGGCTGTGTGTCCGGCACTTCGGTAGAGACCCCAGGAAATTGGGATGTGGACGAGGCCTCTGAGGCTCCCCAGAGACCCAAGGGGAAAGCAGGCCTCCATCCCAACCTTTTGCCCTCTTCTGTATGTGCCTGGTGGGAAGAGAATTGAAAGTGGCCCTGTGTCCCGGCGTTGCGCAATTGTAGGATTAGTGGGGTGTTAGCCAGAAGCCTCAATGAGGGGGTGCACTGGCTCCCGCCACTCCTTCTCTGATCCTCTGACACCCAGTCTCCCAGATGAGGACAGAAAGCTCTGGAATGGCCAGAGACAGATGGGGGAAGAAAGCCCCTGGCTGAGTGGAGGCACTTTTCAGCCCAGTGGGTGGCCTGGCCCTGTGGCCCTCCAGTGTGGCCTGCCCAGGAAGCTGAGCCAGCAGCAGGGTGGGGCTCTGGCTGGAGCCCAGTGGGGATCTGAGTGGCCCCGAGGCTGGGACCAATTGAAGAATTCATGTAGTGAATCAGGTCCCCCTTCTCGGCTGCCAGCAGTGGCCCAAAGCGGGGGCCGTGACTCTGGCTTGCCGTCCTCCCTCCCCATCCCTGCTTAGAAAGGCTGGCCTGCAGTGGCTCTGCTCAGCACCATTCCAATTGGTATGGCTTGCGTGGTGCTGAGGAAATCTCTCGGGAGCCCATCTGGCCTGGAACATCAAAGAGTAGCTGGGGATCACTGCTTTTCTCCCTTCTCAAACAAAGCGGAAGTACCTGCAGCAGATTTGCTGCACAGTTGTCTTCTGCTGTTCTTTCTTCTTGCTGTACAAGCGGAAGAGCCAGGGGTTGCGGGTCTACAAGGCTGTGCTCACCCTTGCTGAATCCATGTTCAAAATCAAAGTGGCTGTGCACGATGTGTTCTTTTGGGGGCAGCCCTGCAGGGCTCAGTCTAGACCCCCCCTCCCTGGGCAGAATCAGGGCCCCGGGGACTGAGTTTTCCCCTTGGGGGCTGCTGAGCTAAATGCAAGCCTGAATAAGTCAGGACAGAGCTGTCCTCCCTGGGTTTGGCAGATATGGAGCTGTATCTGTGGCAAGGGTCACCTTCCTGGGTGTGGGGTGGGGGGGTGGTCTGTCCAGGGAAGGGATGCAGAAAAGGGGTTGAAGAGGAGAGCGGAGGACTTCATGAGACTGCCGATGGTGAGCCAGAGGGGTTTTTCCATGGCTTCCTGAGCTTTACAGGCCTGCCCAGCCTCGCTGGGAGGGGCTCCACCCACTGGGAGAGGCCCCATCCTCCTCGAAAAGGCCCCGCCCCACACACCTTGTACCCATCTGCTCCCAGGACTTACGGTGACATTCTGATTTATTGCACAGGCTTTGAAGGGAGAAACAGAGGAGGGACAGATGCTGCCAGCTTTTGAATCCTGGTGGTCCTGTATATTACCACTAATGAGACGTAACAATTACTGTGCTGGCCTTCGGGACTGTCCCTGCCCACCCGGCCTTTCCAGGTCCTGATTTTCCAGTGTCGAATCCCTGGGAGGGGCTGGGTCTGAGTCTGCCAGACCCCAGACCCTGGACCCCAGACCCTGGACCCCAGACCCCAGACCCCAGACCCCAGACCCCGGACCCTGGACCCCGGACCCTGGACCCTGGACCCTGGACCCTGGACCTGAGGCCCAGACCCCAGACCCCATACCCCGGATCCTGGACCCTAGACCCTGGACCCTGGACCCCGGACCCCGGGCCCAGACCCCAGACCCCGGACCCCAGACCCCAGACCCTGGACCCCAGACCCTGGACCCCAGACCCCGGACCCTGGACCCCGGACACTGGACCCCAGACCCCAGACCCCGGACCCCGGACCCTGGACCCTGGACCCTGGACCCCGGACCCCAGGCCCAGACCCCAGACCCCGGACCCTGCACCCTGCACCCTAGACCCCGGACCCTGGACCCCGGACCCCAGACCCCGGACCCCAGACCCCGGACCCTGGACTCCAGACCCCAGACCCTGGACCCTGGACCCTGGACCCTGGACCCTGGCTTCCACTGGTTCTACTGCCTGGGCTGGTGTTTCTTCTCTGCCTCTGGGGTCCCTGCACATACTCCTCCCACCCTCTGGACTCTCTTCTATTCCCCTTCCCCTTTTCAGCTCTCGCAGCCTGGCTCCATGTCCTGTGTCCCCTCCTCCCCAGCTCAGCCGCTGTCTGCTCCCCTCCAGGCCCTACGACACCGTCCAGAGCTCGGTGTTGTGTCTCCTGCTTCACAGCACTCATTCCTCCAGTCAGCGTTGGGTTAGTACCTACTATATGCAGGTCCAGAGTTCAAACAGCAATTCACCTCGGTGAGAAGCCTCAGAGCCCCCTGCCCGGCTTCGCTGGCCTGGGGAGGGAGGGGGCTGCTGGTGCACCTGTGGGAGCCGGGAGACCCAGGTACCGCCAGCTGCAGTGACGGCAGGGCGAACGGAAGCTCAGGAGCTGGGCTGACGCCTGGGACTAGAGGGCTTGTGGGGGGTTGCAGGCTGGGCCCTCCTTCCTGTGGGGCAAAGGCCCCCCGGCTAAGACATTTCCTGGCCCAGCTGCGCTTCCAGGGCAGACAGAAGTCAGAGGCAGCCCGTGGCTTCAGAGTTCGCGGGGCTTGTGTGGTACTGTACCACTGTGCATGGAGTCCATCACACTAAGGAGAAGAGCCGGTCGTTTCCAAGGCTGCCTGTCATCTTGCTGAGCGAGCTCCTGCCTCAGGGTCTTTGCACTTGCCATTTTGTCTGCCCTGAGCGTTCTTCCAGCAGCCAGATGTCTGACTTTCTCTCAGCCTCCTTTGGGGTTCACACTTCTCTATTCAGTGAGCACCCCCCACCCATCCACCTCCATTTAAAATTCAACCCAGAGCCCACCCTGACTGCTCTGGGCCCCAGGGCCCCCCCCCTCTCTCTTTTAAGTTTTTATCTCTGTGACATTTCCTGCATTGACCTGGCTATGTCTTTTTCTGACTTTCCCTTTCCCTAGGAAGTATAAGGTCATTTTGTCCCAATTCATGTTGTATGCTAGCTTCAGGAAGAGTGTCGGGTCATCAGCGAATGTGTGTTCTCTCCTGGTGTGGCGTATTCCTGTATCTTCTCTACATGATAATAAGAACATTGTGCTGGGCTCTGGTGGCGCATAGCTGTAGTACTAGCTACTCAAGAGGTTGAGACCTAAGAATCATGATTTGAAGTTGGCCCGGGCAGAAAAGTCAGTGAGAATCTTATTTCCAATTAATCGCCATAATGCCAAAAGTATAGGCGTGGCTCAAGTGGTAGAGCACTAGCTTTGGGCTAAAAAAGGTCAGGGACAGTGCCCTGGCCCTGAGTTCAAGCTCCAGGACCAACACACACACACACACACACACACACACACACACACACACACACACACACACATAGAGCCAGCATTTTTATAGCATCAATAAACATGATAACATCATCCGATTTGCACTTCAAAGTTTCCCTTAATCATACCCCCAGGACTCTCTGCTGGGGGGGGGGTGGAACTGTGGGGGAGCAGCCAATCAATGCCTCCCTTCCATCCTGGGCTGGGGGGGTCACTGGGGAGCAGCCAATCAATGCCTCCCTTCCATCCTGGGCTGGGGGGGGCTCTGCCCCTTCTGCACCTGGACCGTGGTACCCAAACTAGGATGTTAATGGGGCAGTCTGCTCTTCCATGTGCAAATGACAGGGCTCAGACAGACAATAAAAAGCAAAGCTAATTTGATTTTCCAAAAGGAGTGTCCCTGGAGAACTCCATAAAAAGGAGCTGGCCCAGGGTCGGGGGAGATGGTGCGTCTGGGACGTGACTTCCGGGCAAGGCGGCGTGGGCCCAGTGAGCAGGCCCAGCGCCGTGTCCTGGGTGCGGGGAGCTCGGGTGCTGAGCGTGCTTGATGCTTGTCCTCTGTTGGCGCCCATGATGGATGGTTATGGATGACTGGGTTTCCTGCTTTCTCTCCTTCTGCCTTGACTGGAAAGAAAGCAATCTGTCACTCACCACCCCTCAGGACCCCTTGTGCCACTGAGTCAGTGTGACTAGGGGAGCGGGAGCGCCCGCCTTCAGCGGGGGTCCCGAGCCCCACAAGCCTCCTGGGGAGTTCGGCAGGCAAGGAGACCCAGCCCAACAGTGCCCCGAGGAAGTGGCCATCAGAGGAGGGGCAGCATCTCGACGGGTACTGCCTGCCCAGCCTGGAGTGTGGGGGATCTTGTAGGCTTCCCCGCCAGGGCTGGGTGCTGTTGAGATTCGAGTGTCATTTCTAAGACATCACACCAGTTGTCAGTCAGCCAGGCATGCATCCATTCATTCATTCTTTCACTTGCAAGCATTCTGGTCAGAGACAAGATGGCCCCTGAGAATACATGGGTAAGTCTTCCTCTCTGCCTCCCTCTGTCCCTTCTCCTTTGTGTCCCCCGCGCCCTCTCTTGCTCTGTGGCTCAGTCTCTTCTAGAGCTGTCAGGGAAGAGGCGGTACAGGTGGAAGGAGCACAGGTGGAGTCTTCTCTCCAATCAGCCCATCCAGCGTGATGGTTGGATCATAGAAGGAGCCCCGGGTGGGAGATAGAGGACGGGCCTCTCCTGGCCCGCGGCTGTGAGGGCCATGTGCAGGTGGCACATCCCAGCCCAGTCACCAGGATCCCTTCCCTCTTTGCCTCCTTTCTTCCTCAGAACGTTGCATTGAGGTGTCCTTGGGCTGGGCCTGGATGACCTGGGTTTTGTGGCCTGGATCTCTATCCTTCGCTCCCCCTGCCTCTCAAGGCCCCAGATGCATCCCGGTTCCAGCAATCGTGCGTCCTTCAAATTCTTGTGAGTGCAGGGTTTTATTCTGAGGACCCAAGCCCGCTTGGAACAGGCTGGCGAGAGTCAGAGCTGGAGGGAGCTAAGCCCATAGCTCGTCAGCTCCTGTGAGGCTGGGATAAATCTGGTCCCCAAGAGGGACTGGCGGGGTCAGTTGAGAACCTTGCCTCTCAGGGGCTAGAGCTAGGTGCCCCCCTGGAGGCTGCAGGTGACAGGCCTCTCCAAGGGCCCCGCAGGTCTGCAGCACAGGGAATTAGAGGGGGACCCCTAGGACAGGCTGACGGCTTCTTGTGTGGGGCGTGCAGTCAGGTCTCCCACAAAGAAGAGGAGGCCCTGAGATGTTTGGGACTCCAGGACTCTGTTTAGATGCCTGCTTGCTTGAGATACCCAGATCTTGCAGGGGTAGGGAAACTGAGGCTGGGAAATGCCTCTGGGCTCTCTGTGCCTTACAGAAGCTGGGGACAATGTGAAGACCTCTGCTGCCATCACCACATCCTCTTCTCCCCACAGAGGCTTTCAGAGCCAGACAAAGGCCGTTCTGTGGCTGCCCAGGTCCTGGGAGAGGGTTCCGGAAGATTCTATTGACCCTTCCCTCTTTCACTTCCAAGCAGTCTGGAAGTTTCTTCCATAACCAATTCATCCAGAGAAGAAGAAAAACAGGCCTCTGGCTGTGTGTAGCTTCCGGTCCCTTCTCTCCTAGCCTCCCCTGGGGACCCAGGCCGGGGCCGGAAGCCTTTCCCTGGCCCCGTGGACCGGAAGGCCGAGGCTTCAAGGGCCCACGGGCTTACCGGGCCATGGAGGTGGGGGTGGCAGCTGACCAGGCTCAGAGGGGACCGGGGCTTTGCCACCCCTACGCCCACCAGGCCAGGCCTTTTGTTTGGTACTCCTTTCTCCTGGGCTGAGCTTCTCATAGTTTCTGACATCTTCCGTCAGAGGGAAATGGCTGGGGGTGGGTGTGGGTACTGCTCTGTACACAGTGAGGGAGGGGACCAGAGCTCCCGCAGGGCAGCTGTGAAGCTGTGAGCGTGCATGCAGGCGTGTGTGTGTGTGTGTGTGTGTGTGTGTGTGTGTGTGTGTCTGCGTGCTCGCACACATGCATGCACCGGGTGGGAGGTGGCTTCTGTCTCTTGCACACTGCAGGGCCTCAGAAGCCTCCTTCCTCCGTCCTGACCCAGGCTATGCCCAGACAGACCCCTGATGGCTCTGTGGGCCCCTCTCCACCTCATGAAGCACCAGTGACCTCGGCAGGGGTCCTGGGAGAAGCAGCTCAGAGAGGGTGGGGTCATTCCAGGTTTTGCGGTGGCCTGGGCCTGGCTGGGGATGGCCGTGTCCCCCTGACTTTGCTCTTGTTCCTTGTTTATGGGAGCTGGGGATCCCAGTGTCTTCGCCGTGCACCTGCAGTGAATGCATCCTGGCGGGGCAGGCCAGCCAGGGCCCTGGGCTCACAGGGTCGTGGTCAGCAGCCGGTGTGGCTGGGGGGATGGGGAGTGCCGAGGCCTGGCTGTCCACAGGACAGGACAGCGGGAGGCCAAGACAGAGGAGGCGAGGGCTGTTTGTCTAACGCCTCTGGTTGGAGGCTGAGCTTGTGCTCAGACTCCATTTTCTCTGCTGAGATGCAGCACAAAGCCCCAGGTATAGTGCTTGGGTCCCCAGTGCTGGAATCCTATGATGGGCACAGGGTACCAAGTAAGAGATGGTGTGTGTGGGGGGGGGAGTGTGACACAGTTGGAGGGGCTGAGCCCTGGGGAAGGCCTGGAAGGCCTCTGGGCAGCCAGGGTCTGAAGGGGCCGCAGGTGCCCTGACCTGGGGAATATCTCTGCTGAAACCTGGGTGGGCTTGGTTGTCTGTGCTGCCTCATGGCGGGCCTTACTGGCTCTGCCCCATCATCTGACCTCATGCCATGCCAAATGACCTTGCCAGGCTTGAGCTGATGCCAGGCCCCTGCCCCAAACACCCCAGTGACATCAGGGGAACTCAGTGGCAGCTGGGATTTATCCCGGAAGCTGCTGGCTTCCCTGGAGGCTTGAGGGCTTTGAGTAGCAAAATCTACCTTTTCTTTTTGCTTCGGGCTGGGCCCTCCCATCAGGGAAGCTCTGTGGGGACCAAAATGCCAGCTCTGAGGAGTCTGCTGGCAGGAGACCTGTACTGCGGGCCTTCTGAGGCCTGAGGGTGAAGAAGGAGGTGGGGGGGCAGGGCCCGTGTTCACCCGGTCTCCCCAGCCAAAGGAGGTTATGGATTTCTCCATGCAGTTCATTCAATCCTTCAGAAATGTTAAGTGGAGAGTGGGCAGGGCTCTGGAGACCTTGTAAATTGATTTTTCCGGGCCCCATGGGGGCTGGTGTGAAAGCCAAGCTCCCTGAGCCCCAGCTGCTGCTCTGCTCCTCCTCTCCCTGCAGCCGGTGGTCAGAGCTCAGGCCAGCCTCTGCGGGCCCCTGGCGGAGTGACACCACGTCTGGGAGTGTTAGGTCCCTGAAGTCAGGCTCCGTCGGCACCTGACACATAGTAGGTGCTCTGTGGTCACGCGCTCCTGTTTCTGGCTGTGCTGCTCATGTTCTAGGCTCTGGTCAGGGGCTGTGCAACCCGGCCAGAACCCAGCCCAGCAGCAGGGACTGACACCTGTCTGCCTGCCGGGCAGGGTTGGAGCAAGGAGGACTTTGGTCCTTGGCCCTGAGGAACTCAGGGTCTGGGTGCCACCCAGGTGCCACCTGTTCCGTAAGTCCTTTCTTATGTCAACGCAGACTCTCCAGTCTCTGAGGACCCTTGGCTCCCTCGGATGTTTCAGCCCCTGGTTTTAGTTGTGTGTCCAGAGAGTCTTTCCCAAGGCTATGGAGCCGATGCCTCCGGCTAGAGGAGCAGCCCAGGTTCACCCATCCCTCCTACCTTCACCTCTCTATTATAGTCACCACCCATCCCTCTATCATCCCGCCACACCGTTACCATCTGTCACCCATTCACCCTTCCTAGCTCCCTTTCTCTATTACCAATATCCAGCTATCCCTCCATCCCTCCATCTTCCATGACCATCCACTCATCTATCTCCCGCCACCCATCATCTATCCATCCACCCATCCATCACCCATTTATACAGCCATACGTATTTATCCATCCGTTATCTACCCACCCATCCATCCACCATCGTCGCCAACCCACCACTCCATCCATACCCATCATCTAGTCACCTAGCCACCCAAACATCCCTCTGTCTGTCCACCGACTCCTTCCTTGCACATCTTATCCTCCCCTCCAAGCAACAGAGACTAACTGCTGGCATCTCCATCATCCCCTGCTCTGTGCTGGATCCTGAAATGTGGAGGAGACACTGCTCAGCTTTTGTTGAGCATCTGCTTTGTGTCAGTGCAGGTCCAGTTCCTGACCAAGGGCTCTGGAACAGGGGTGACTATAGACTCGGCTCGGTACAGTTCTGGGGTGTGGGGGGTGGGGTGGGGGTAGAGCCGGCGCTCAGTGTCTTCATTAGTGCTTGTGCCATGACCCTGGACACGTCAGCCAACCTTCCTGAGACGTTACATGGGTTAAATGAGATAAGGAATGTAAAGTGCTCGACTTAGAAAATGTTCGCTCTTATTATTAGCTATGATAGATGACAAGGGGTCATCGGAAATGCTCTATTCATACAAGAGAGCAATGAGATCCCGAAGGCTGCGTTCACGCACGCCGTTGGTCATCCCGAATGCGCCACAGGAATCCCGGCCCCCAGGCCTCTGTGGAGGAAGGGCAGTGGACGAGTCCACCGTTGCTTCCCAGGGAAGGAAAGGGGCTTCTGGGCGGGAGGTGAGTCTCCGCTCCCCAGCCTTCAGATGAGAGAATTTAGGTCCTCGGGCTGTTTGTGTTCTAGAACAGAGTGTCCCGAAGGCACTCAAATCCCTCCCCCCGCACCGGTCAGCTTTGGGTAGAGACCCCTGCTGCCCTCCCCAGGGGCCCACGGAGTCCAAGGCTTTCCAGGCACCAAAGCGCAGTTCTAGGATCCCTGCTGCCTGAGGTCTCTACAAGTCACAAGCCGCTGTGACCTGGGCGGGAGTGCGCTGCTGGGGATCTGAGGTGACCGCCCGGAGGGCCCACAAGCCACGGGCTCGCAGCCTGGGCAGGTGGGGCCGCCTCTACACGACGAGCCTGGCTAGTGAGGAGCCAGCTGGGCCCACGGCCGAAGCTTCTCTGGTGCCTCTGTCCCTGTGCGGTGCGGTGCTGCTGCTGCTACGGCGCTGGTCACCTTGTCCTCCTGGAGCCTGGCCAGCCACTTCCCTTCAGGTCCCTCCCTGCCCCCTCTGGCTTCTCCCTTCCTCCTCCCACAGGCCGGCCTGCGGGTATCTTCGCCTTTGTCTGCCTCCGGCCTACGCTGGAGGCAGCTGTGAGGCAAATGTCACCCAAGCCATTTTCAGATCCCCAGGACCCCATCTCCAGGTGAGGGGCTCTCAGATGCCTCCAGACCACCTCCTGGTCCATGCAGCTCCATGGAGTCCCGCCATCCATTGATGAGGTACCCCCCCCCCGGCCCCCAGCCTCTGCACACAGCAGGTCTTCACAGGGGTCATTGGATAAGAGGTCACTGGGGTGGCCACGTGAGGACACAGGATAAGATGCCCTCTCCGCTCAGGGGAAGAGTCCTGCCACATGGCTCTCGGACCCCAGCCTCCGGTGGGACCATAGGCGCTGGCTCTGTGAGCGCCGTCCGTTTGCTTTGTCACATAGGCCGGGGCACTGGGCGTGCAGGTGGCGTGTCCCCTGCCAGTGGAGGCCGACACCAGGCCTGCCCCAGCAGTGACAGCCCGAAGGCCAGGCCAAGGATTTTCCAAAGGGCACATCCATTCCCAGGGAGACCTACCACCCAGTAGAGAGGGTGATTCCGTCCATCTGCTGACACCAGGGCACCGAGCAGGGGCGTGGCCAGGGGCGTGGCCAGGGGCGTGGCCTGCTCATGGCCACTCAGCAGTAGTCTGGGCAGCCAGGATGGTCGTCTTGGACCTCGGCAGGCTTCGTCCACCCTGTCCACACCCTCCCGGCCGCTGGCCGGACAGGGACCCACATTGGTCTCAAGGATTCAGTTGTAGCTGGTGGCTGGGCTCTGATTTGGGGTGGGCAATGCCTTTTCCTGGGGAGCTGCTGTGGGAAATTGGGGTGAAGGGCCTGGGCTCAGAGTTCCAGCTGATGGCACAGTGAGAGATGCTGACAGGGCCCCGTCCCTCCCCTGTGAGCTGTGGAACAGCTTCAGGAAGACCCTTCTGGACTTAAGCCCAGGGGAGGGGTGCGTGTGGGAACCCCAGGAGAGAACTTCTCCAGCACAGCTGAGCTGGGCCCCCTGGGTAGCCCTCTAGTGGGGCAGAGACCCAGGGGGAGGCTCAGCCGCCAGCCTGCCTACCTGCTTTGCAAACACAAGGAAGGATGCCCTCCAGGGGTGGGGGTCGTGCCCTGCCCCCTCCCTGTCATGTGAGCCAGGACTGAGGCACTGAAAGGTCACGGCTGTCTGCGATGACTTCTAGAAAGACAGATCCCCCTCCCTCACCTTCCCCCCTCCCCGCCCCCCAGCTCCCAGCTCTGCTTTGCTCCTGGTTCAGCCTTGGCAGGAAATTAACCTTTCTGTCCCCACCTTTGAGCTCAATAGGCCCTCGAACACCCCCTGTTGGGCACTCTGTGTGTGTGAAGCCCAGTAGCCCAGGGTGGCCTGGCCAGCTAGTGAACCCCAACACAGTGCTGGGGTCTAGATACTATTTAGCAGGTGTTTACTAAATACCACGTGAGTGCCTGGTCCGGGTGGTACAGAGTGAATTAGCCACAGGGTCCTCACAAAGCGGGCCCTGCACAGGGCATGGAAAATACGGCTGGTACTAGACAAGTGCTGGGAGAGGCTGGCAGAGGGGTGAGCCCCATAGGCTGGGCAGCCCCCGTGCTGTTTCAGATGGGCAGTGTGCCAGCCCCTGAGATGTCATAGTGTGCCCAGAGTGCTGCACTGCAGACTGACCCTGTCACAGCCGGCACCATGGCTCCTGTGTATGTGTGTGTGTGTGTGTGTGTGTGTGTGTGTGTGTGTTTGTGTGTACTTGACACGGGTTATTTCAGTTTGGGGCAGGTATTTTGTTGTTGTTATTGGTCGTGGGGCTTGAACTCTGAGCGTGAGCTCTGTCCTTGAGCTCTTCAGCTCAAGGCTACCACCCTACCCCTTGAGCAACAGGGCCACTTCCAGTTTTCTAGTGGTTAACTGGAGATAAGAGTCTCATGGACTTTAGTGTCTGGGCTGGTTTTGAACCTTGATCCTCAGATCTCAGCCTCCTGAGTAGCTAGGATTACAGGCATGAGCCATTGTGCCCAGCTTTTTATGTACTCTTTTTTTTCTTTTTCCAATTCTGGGGCTTATACTCAGGGCTTGGGCACTGTTCTTGAGCTTTCTTAAAGCTAGAGCCCTATCACGTGAGCTAGCTTTTTCCAGTATGTGATACAGAGGAATCAAACCTGGGTCTTCATGCATGCTAGGCGACCATTTTACCACTAAGCCAAACTCCCCGCCAAAAGATTTTTGTTTTTAAAAGATGTCTTGTGATTGTTGGCTGAGTGTTGGGTATTGCTTATAGCTGGGAAGGCAATAATATCTGTCCGGGAAGAGCCTGGCAGAGCCTGGCAGAGCCTGGCTTCCTCCTTTCTTGGGCTTGTTCTGCAGCAGGTCAGCCGCAGTCATGGGTGGAGCTGGGTTTGGGTTCCATTGCCTAACAACAATATGGGCCCCTGGACTCGTCTCCTCTGGCTTACATGACATATTGTGTGTATATATGTCAGTACTAGGGCTTGAACTCAGCCTCACACTCTTGCTGAGATTTCTCAATCAAGGCTTTCCCTCTATCACTTGAGCTACACTTCCACTTGTAAACATGGCATTTTCCAGTGTTTCAAATCCACGTCTGGAGCTTTAGCTTCTCTTGTAGACCAAGAGTCGTGATAATCCCGGTGGCAGGTGGCTCACGGGATCATGGCCTCCTGGCCTGGGGCTGGGCCTGTGTGCTCTCCCTTTCTCCAGGCTCCCCTGTACTCTAGCACCTCTCTCCATCTGCTTCTTCCTCTGTCCTGTCACTTCCTGGTTCTGGTGTCTAGGTACCAATCCATCATCAGCGGCCCCTTTCAAGAAAGACAAAGAAATATATGAATCAGTTCAAAATGCACGCTCACCCCAGTGGTCAGAATTACACCAACAATGATTCCAGGAAGCCCAGCCACGGGGACCTCTCCTTCCCACGCAGGCTACCGCTTTTCCTGACTCCCCTGGGGTGTAGCTGGGCGCGTGGCACAGATATGACCTCCTCAGGAAGCAGAGAAGGGGTTTTGAAAGATGGACAATGGGCCCCAAGGGGGAAGGGAGGCATTTTCCTGCAAGATGGAGAGGCCGGATCTCCTCTCGTCGCCAGTGGCGTAGGATGGCTCCTGCTGGGAAGACGCGCTGTTGACATTTTATTTGGAGGATGCACTCTCTGTGTCTGCTGCCAGATGGCTGGAGTGACAGCTGACATCTGCTCAGGGGAACTGAGAAACGCAAACATGGCCACACGTTTGGAGGAGGCCCTGTCTTCAAAGTGGGGGCCAGGCCAGGACTCGGTACTATTGGCCAGGCTCACCCCAAATTCCTCCAAGTCTGGCCCCGGTGGCTGCCTGTGTGAGCCAGGGAAGGACATGGGGAAAGGAAAGCATGGCTTGTGCACCAGCCACCGCCATTGCTCCTAACTCCACCTGCAAGCAGGCCTGGCCTTTCCCAGCTGTGAGACCCACAGAGTGCCTCTGCCATCTGCTAGAAGGGGCTTGCCCAGTGAAGCCGCTTCAGACGGGCGTGTTGAGATGGGCCCCTCTGCCGGCCTGGGCCCTAGAGATCCAATACTGCCCTTGGAGGGATGGACAGGACCCCCAGGCCCAAAGATGGAGGACGGGGGAGAGGATGAGGATGAGCCTGTCCACCACGCCCTCTGTCCTGGTGTGAGCTCCTCCCCCCACTCCTCTGCTGGGCTGCATTGAGCTCAGCTCAGCAGGCCTGCCTCCTCCCGCCTCCCCCCCCCCCCCCCATGCCTCTTTTCACTGTCATGGCTGCTGGGATTGTCTGGGGCGCTTGGCCATGGTGGTGGGAGGTGCAGTTTCCCCCATATGCCTCTCTACTTCAGACCCGGCCCAGGCCGGTGCCCTCTGGGCTCACTGCGAATGCTTTAGAATGGCTTAGGAATAGGAGGCTGAAAGGCAGGCATGGGGCTGGGCCCCTTCTGAGGTGGTGCCTGCCCAGCACCCTGTCCAGACTCTCAGAACTCAGACCGTGGCCATCAGGCCCCAGGCTCTGCTAACCCAGAACTGTGTTCTGGTTCAGCTGGGGAAGCCCTGTTCTAAGGGTCTACAAGGAAGGCTGAGTGCCAGGGGGTCTGCATGGGTTTCCAAGTGCCAAGCAGCTGTGGCACCAGCCCTGCCCATGTGTACTGCCCGCCCATGCCCCCGGGACCTCCACCACAGCCTGAGACCACACTCCCCTCGCTTCTCCCTACGGAATGCTGGTAACTCTAGTTCTCCGAGCTACACAGAGGCTGGGTGTGTAAATCTCGGCAATGCCTTTCTAGACAGTGCATCGCTGGGCACTGCTCGCTTGTCACGAGGCAGAGGCAGCGTGTCACGTAGGTATTCACAGCCGCCTCCTCCCACAAATGGCTTTAGGTGGTTTACTTAAACTATGTACCTATAGTTGGCTAAAGTAGTAAGTGGTTGAGAAAAGGGCACAACAAGGTGGGGGACTGGGGGAACCAAACTGGAGTGTGAATGGAAGGCCACAGTCCTGGGACCCCTGGAAGTGGGCGGCCTGCGGGAGGGGCCACAGCTTGCTGGACTGGAGGGTGGCTTGCGGGCCCCGTGTGGGAACTTGGCGGGTAAAGGCTCCTGTCATGTGGCGGAGCTCATGTGCCTGGGTCCCAGAAGGCTGAGTGTTGGACTAGGGAGGTTTGGTCTCAGGGAGCTCATGCCCCACTCCCCAAGAATGGACAGGAGCCCTCACAGTGCAGCAGTCCCTGTGTCACAGACACTGGTGGCCAGGGCCGAAGTGGTGGGGGCATTTAGAGTCGGCCCCTTTCTCCCCTCCCTCCTTCTGCTGTCGGGACCTGGTCTGTTACTTCCAGGTTCATCCTCCCTTGATCACCCCATCTGAGAAACAGGAACAGAAGCTGCTCATTCTGCACCCCACTCCCCCACCCCCACCCCGCTTCCCCAGCATGGACTGGAAGCTCTTGGTGGGCTACACATTCCTTCCCGACTTCGCGTTCTCCAGACGCTATGCTGGGGACCAGTGTGGACCCACTGTGTGTCCCCTGGCCCTGTGGTCCAAGGTGCACACCGTGTGCTTCAGCACATCACCCCTGGCAGCTTCTTGTTCCCAGCCAGGATGCTTCGGAGTCTGGAGGTGAAGCTCTGGATTGACAGCCAGTAGGTGGAGGGCAGGGATTCAAACCCAGGCAGTCTGGCTCTAAAGCCTGTTCCCTTTCCACTAAGCCAGGCGGCCTCGGTGGAGTCCCTGGTGAGATGGTTCAGGTTCTGTCTCCTTTCCCACCCGCTGTCTTGCAGGATGGCCAGGTGGCTGCAGGAGGCTGAGCTGGGCTGCTGAGGAATTCAGAGATGGAAGCTTATAGCCTGGCAATGGCGCCATTGCTCAGACAGGGCCAGCTGGCAGGGGAGGGGGGCTGTTCACTGCGTCACCCGCGCCCTGCTGTCCTGAGAGAATGTCCTTTGACAGGCAGGAGACGTGATTCACCCCTCTGGCACTTAGAGAAGTGAGCTTAGTTTCTGGGAGAATCTTAATTACAGTGGAAAGCAGTGGGGATTGGTCTCTCGGTGCCTGGACTCGTCCGTCCTCGGGGTCCCCTGGCCTGGCCGGCTAGATGCCAAGCAGGGGAGGTCAGACCAGGTGACTTTTTTAGGAGGTCTTTTTGCCCCACTCCCCCCTGAGCTTATCCCAGCTCCATCTATTTTAGAGGTGGTGTCAAAGGGAGGGTGTGGAGCAGAGTCTAGGGGTAGTGAACGAGCCCGCGTGCCCCTTTCCAGCCTGGCACTCTCTTTGCACCCCCACAGGTGGCAATACAGTGTTGTGGCTGGTGTCTGCAGGGGCTGTGGTCCCGGCTATGTGGAGCCACTGGGCTTGGGAGGGGTCTTGTCCAGAAGTGGGGGTGGGGAGCCTGATCGTCCCCCCCAGAGAAGGAGCATCCCCCGTGGCAGAGCGGGGCCACATGCAGAGGCCATATGAATGCTACTGAACCCGTCGGTCTGGGCCCCCCCGGCCTCGAGGATGCAGGCGAGGGGCCTAAGAGGAGCAGGGATAAGGGTCAAGGGCTGGACAGCTTCTCCCCCCCCCCCCCGCTCCGTCAGCACTTCAGGTCTGAGCAGATTCCACATCAGCTGGTGGGACTGCACAGTTCACCTCCCGGATTTCCCGGGTCCCCATCTGTGAAACGGGCTTTTCGCCATTGAGGTTTAAATGGGACAAAACAGTGTAGTACCCTACTTGTAACAGGTCTGGGAGGTGAGTGATGGATGGATGGGTGTGGGTGGGTGGGAGGGTGGATGGATAGGTAGATGGACAGAAGGATACATAGATGGATGGAAGAGAAGATGGAGAGATGGGTGGATGAATGGGTGGAAGGATGGATGGATGGATGTACTGATATATAGTGGGATGTATGGATAGATTGATGTATGGATAGATAGATTATGGATGGATGTGTAGATAGATGGATGGACGGATAGATGCATGTATGTATAGATGTATGTATAGATGTATAGATGGATGGATGGATGATGTATAGGTGGATGGATGCATGGATACATGGGTGTATGGGTAGGTAGATGGGTGGGTGGATGGATGGGTGGGAAGGTGGGTGCATGGATGGGTACATGTATATATGGGTGTATGGGTGAATAGGAGGATGGATGGATGGATGGATTGATGGAAGGATGGGTGTATGCATGTATGTATGAGTGAATGGATGGGTGGATGGATGAGAATGGATGGGTGGATGGGTGGGTAGATAAGTGGATGGATGGGTGGGTGGGAGGGTGAATGGGTGGATGGATAGGTAGGTAGATAAGTAGGTGGATGGATAGGTGGATAGATGGATGGATAGGTAGATGGATGGTTGGATGGATAGGTAGATGGATGGGTGGATAGATAGGTGGATGGGTGGATGGATGGGTGGGTGGATGAGTGGATGGATAGGTAGGTGGATGGGTGGATAGATGGATGGATGGGTGGATGGGTGGATGGGTGGATGGGTGAATGGATGGGTGGGTGGATGGGTGGATGGATAGGTAGGTTGATAGGTAGATGGATGGATAGGTGGATAGATGGATGGATAGCCAGATGGATAGGTAGATGGATGGGTGGATGGATGGATGGATAGGTGGATGGGTGGGTAGATGGATGGGTGGATAGATAGGTAGAGGATGGATGGATGGGTGAATGGGTGGATGGATAGTTGGATAGATGACAGGAAGGAGAAGCTCTGAGATCCTGTAGTGTTCTCATGGCCTTGGAAGGATGAGCTGAGTTAGATAGGGAGCAGCTTCAGTGAACCACAAAGTCAGGTTTTACTATGCCTGTGCATGGCTGTCCTGTGAGGGAGCCACGTGCTGTCTCTGGGGGTGGATCTAGAGATGTGGGAGGCCCATTGGGGCTTGGCCTGTTCCTTCTAGGTGGGGCCAGATGCTTACTGGTGTTCACCTCTCTGGGAGCTTCTTTGCTCTCCAGATACGGGTCCCCGCTGGCACCTATTGAACACCTACTGTGCTCCGGTACTACTGTGGGGTGTGTGGGGCTGGCGAGGGGTGGAAAGCAGCCTCCACACAGGTGACGAGGACCAGGGGGCCTGCAGAGCTGGGGAAGAAACGTGGACCTCCAGCACCCAGGAGCCGGGGAAGGGAGCACAGCCTTCTCACAGGAGGCACTTTTTAAATAGCCACATATATTGGGGGGCTGGGGAAGCATGGAAGGGTTCAGACAGAGGGACCAGCGGTGACAGAGGCTCAGTGACAGGTCACGGGAGCTTCTGCACTGTATCACAAGTCAAATGCCGTGCTGGGGCTTCAGGACCCTGGGCGGGTTAGCATGGCCTGAGACAGATCCCTGCCAAGATACCCACAGGGTCCTGCGCAGCTGGGGTCTGGCTGAGCTCTGAGCACTTGAGGAGAAGGGCGGTGTCCACGTAGGGGTCCCTGAAGTTCTGGGCTTGGCATATTAAGCTCTGGAGCCAGATGTCCCTGGTCAACCTGTGGCCTGTCCTACTGGTCACCACCACAGCCTGCTCAGGGTGTGGGGCTCAAATCTAGGACACAAGGACCGGCCCCCAGTCCCGTCCACATATTCTGATGGCCCGGGAGACGATGAGTCACTGGCCCAGCGTAGGACTCTCACATCTGGACAGAAGGGAAGGCCACTGTCCCCAGGTTTCTGGATGGGAATGTAGACAGGAACTGCTGCTGCTCGTGTCTGGGCCGCTGTGGGCTGTGTAGTATCGAAACGAAGGCTTCCCGGGGAGGAGAACGTGCCTGCGCACTGTTGGGACAGCGTCCAGGGACCATGCACAGGTGCCCCCCACAGGGAGGGCGTCTCCCCTTCCCCAGGCTGGACGCCATGCTCCAGGACCCCGTCCAGTGTGCACCCCTCCCCAGGGCCACTGTGTTTTTCTCTGACCCTCCCAGCTGGGGACCACAGCAGCAAGGCCGCCTGGGCACCAGAATCCCACGGTGGCAGCATAGCTGCTGTTCGTGTCATCCTTGTATCACTTTTCCCAGACTGGGGCAGCAGAGAGGCTGGAGACGCTGGGCCTGGGTCCTGGCCAGAGGCCAGATGCGTTTCTGTGGGTCCAGTATCAGGGCAGGAAGCATTGGCCGCCAGAGGTTGAAGGGCAGGTCAGCTCAGGGGCGGGCAGGGCTGGCAGTGGGCAGCACGCCCCCGCTCGCTAGTGAAGGGCCCCATTGATGGGCTGAGGTGACGGGCGGATGCAGGGCCTTTCCTGCCTTCCCCCTTGGCTGGGGAGCCTTGTGCCTTGGCATCAGAGCTGTCCCCTTCCTGTCCCCATTTTCATTGTGTGTGTGTGTGTGTGTGTGTGTGTGTGTGTGTGTGTGTGTGTGTTTGCGTGTTTGCATGCGCACTGGTGCTAGGGCTTGAACTCAGGGGCTGGGTGCAGTCACTCAAGGCTGGCATTCCATTCTTAGTGCCACAGCTCCACTTCCAGCTTTTTGGTGGTTAACTGGAGATAAGAATCTCATGGACTTTCTGGCCTGGGTTGGCTTTGAACTGTGATCCTCGTACCTCAGCCTTTTGAATGGCACTGTGTGAGCCCTCAGCATCCGACCTCACCATTACTTTTGGTGGTAGGAGCTGAGTGAGAATCTCGAGGCCTTCACGAGCCTTTCATTTACCAAGGTGGCCCAGAGCTGCAGGGAGCGAGCCATCAGAGTCCTGGGGGCACAAGTCTGAGGTCCAGGTGTGGGCAGCCCAGATTCCTGGGGAATCTGACTGGGTCCTTCTGGTCCTTCCTTGCTTCCTTGACTGCGGCTGCTTTGTTACCATTTCTGTCTCCACCTTCACGTGGCCATCAGCTCTGGGTAAACTGAGCCATTCTGGGTGACACCCTAAGCCTGTGGCAGCCATCGTTACCTGGAAGCCTGCAGCACATATGGGTTTCTTTTGCAAAAGCTTGCAGCCCCAAATCTGCCAGTGCCATTTCAGGAGAAGAGCATTCATGGGGGAGTAGGGGCAGACCTGGCTGTGGTAACAAATCGCCCCCATCCGCCCTGGCTTGAAACACAGTGTATCTCCTTATCATTCCTGAGGCTGGAGTTGCATCCTGTGGGCTGAACTCAAGCTTGGTCTGGCTGGTCCCCTCTGGCACTCTGTAGAGTGGGGGTCCTTGCATCCTGCACCCTTCCCTCACCCCAGCTTTGTGGTCACGTGTCCCATTCCTGCCGTGATTCTCTCCTCAAGAACTCTCACCACGGTATTTAGGCCCATCTGGCTAATCCAGGCTCATCTGGCGTCTCAAGATCCACTGTATTATTTCATCCGCCAAAGCACGTTCACCATTTGCGGGGACCTCCTCAGCCTCTGGGGATTAGAATGGGGCCATCTCTGGGGGCTGTTATTCAGCTTACCATTTCAGGCCAGGGCAGCTATGCCCAAAGATGGCTGTTCTCCGTGGAGCTGTGTTCTCTATGGCAGAGCTGTGACACCCCCGCCCAGGCACACGTGACGAAGGGAACAGCAGCGTGGACACTGCTCTCCGGCTCTTCCTTCCCACCACAGCACCCTGGGGATTCGGACAGGAAGGGAAAGTGGAACATTGAAAGTCAGAATTGGAGTGTGAAATAAATGACCGACCCCCCCCACCCTCCACAGCTCGGCTCACACCCCCACTTGCCCAGCTCATGGGGTTCACAGAGCTGAGCTCCCAGGAAGGGATAGCAGGGGGATAATGAGGCGGACAGGAAAAGGGTGTGTTGGGGTCTTACTCTCAGGAAGTCTTTGCCTGTTTTTGGGTTTGAGGCCCTTAGGGGGTCAGCGTGGAGCTCGTGTGGCCCCAGCCTGTACTTCCGTGACCCTCTAGATAGTAATCCAGCTGCCAGGCCTAGAGCTGGCAGGCTGGTGTTTCCTAATATGCCTGGGAGCTGGGTCCATGGTGGGTAAAGCAAGGCTCAACAGGTGACAGGCTCTGGCTGGCCTTAGAATGTGTGTCTTTGTGATGCTGGGGGTGGACAGGATCTGGGTGAGGGTTGGTGACAGGGGTCCTTAAGAGGACCCAGGAAAATGGCATACTCAGCCAGCCACGGGGCCAGGGAAGGGCTTTGGAAGAACTGGTTGGGGTGGCTTCTCAGCTAGCCATGGTTCTGATGTGGGCTGAGGTCCCCTGGAGAGGCCCTCCCAGATCACTGGCCAGGGGCCTGGAGGGCCAGGAGGCCGTCAGCTGTGGAGACATCACAAGACAGCCAGGAGAGGGGGTCTCCCAGGCCGTCTTGAGCGGACCCAAGCTAGGGATGAGCCTGGGCACCGTTTCTAAAGCATGGCTACCCTGCTGTCCTGCCTGGGGTGAGAGGGAGGGAACCGGGGTGATCCCTGAGCCAGCTGCCAGCCAGCTGCTCCCGTGTCCTTGCTGCAGTGACAGTGACCTTCCTGTGCCCCCCACCCTTGCTGCAGGAGCTCGGGAGCTCTGCCACACTGACTTCCAGCGCCTTCTAGGCTGGAGCTCAGGGAGCACGGCCTCCCCCAGCATCTTCCAGCTGGGTCAGGGCGACGCTGAGGCTCGTGCTGGACACAGGTAGCTGGGGGCCTGTCCACAGGCTTCATCCTGATCCTGGCTCCTCTGGGCTGTCTGCCCAGAGGCCTCCCATCCCTGCTGACAGCCCAGGCCCGGCTCCGTGGTCATCTCCCAGAGAGACATGGCTCAGGGCGCTGGAGGAGCCAGGCAGAAATCCCGATGGCCCCAGTGACACTCCAGGCTGGGCACACGGAGGCAAAGTACCAGATGGGGTAGATGGCAAGGCCCTCCCAGAGGACTGAGGACTGCCGCCTACCAGGCCCCTCCTGACGAAGCCCCGTGCTTGGTGCTCATTCACTCATGGCTCCCGCCAGGCTGGTCTGCACCCTCTGAGCACAAGTCACTGACGTGGACAGAGCTGCGGGAGGCAGAGGGGCGAGTGTCCCTCACGTCCCAGCCCTGCCTTCTGCTGCCCGTGGCCTTGGAACATAGTTCTCACGTCTATAAAGTGGGGATGGGCATGTGTGTTCAAATCAATGCTGAAAGAGCCTGGCAGAGGGCGAGGCGGGGGCAGGGAGGGCATGGGGGGGAGGGCGCGGGGGGGCGGGGAGGGCGCTACCCCGTCCTTACTGGTGCATTCCCTCTTGATGGTGCCGATGGACAGGACATGAGGAGGAGGAGGAGGCTGACGGGAGGCTCCCGTTTCTAGGTCCCTGTCTTTGAAGGAGTAGTTAGGCCGGCATCCGGTGCCCAACCCAGCCCCTGGCGTCCGCTCCCTGTGCTCTAGGGCTGGTGTGCCTTCACGTTGGGTCCCCTCACACATCTCTACTCGAAATTCTGAACCAAAGGAAAGCCCAGCTGACAGTGGGGCTCCGCCCCCTCTTGCCGATGACATCATGGGAGGGAGGCATTCACTGTGCTTGGAGAGGGTCCTGGCTTCCCGAGTGCTGGTGGGCTCACTGGCCCGGGGCACAGGTGGGGTGAGGTGCGCTATGCTTTAGGAGCTTTCTGGGACCTCTCCCCAAGAGTGTCTGGGTGAGGGGACCCTCTCCTAGGGTTCTCAGGGCTTTTGCTCCTAGTAAGTGTGGCCTGGGAGACCTGGTCCGGCCTCTGAGTTTGAGGGTGGGGAGACTGTGGCCCGAGAGGGCCCCTTGCTATCCAGTACTGGGCCTCCCTGAGACCCCATCCAGCCCAGCTCCTCGGTGCCGGCCAGCGCCCAGGTCTCGCCACGCAGGCTCCAAGCTAGTTGCCAACCATCTGAAAGTAATAATGCACGAAATACCTTCAATATGAAGTTTTATCTTGCGGTCAGGGTTTTCTCTGTCAAAACATTGCTCCTTGCCGAGCTGGCGGGGGATGGGCCCGGAAGGCCGAACACTTGGCCCCACCCCACTGCCCTCCCCACCACAGAAGGCAGGGGTGGCCCTGGACCTACTCTCCCCACCTCTCGCCGGCTCCCCTCACCTCTGTGCTGACTATCACAGTCCCTGAAGAACCTGTGCGGATGGCACTGGGGGCTGAGGGGGGACAAAGACTCAAGAGATACTCGGATAGGCTCCCTTTGGGCCTGCAGCTTGCGTGAAGGTCTCTTCAACCTCGGAGCCCCTCAGTTCCGGCCTATTCCCAACTCTCCCTCTCCCTTGCTGGGACCCCCCCTGCCTCCTGCACTTAGCCTCACCCAGTCTTCCTTCCTGCCTTCCCAGCCTCTAGCAGCTGCTACCCTACCCACCTCCCATCTTCCAGCGCAACACTGGAGGCCATGAGCTCCCCAGCTGGCACATAGTAGGTCAGCATATGGGGCTGGGTGGGTGGCCAGTGAGTCTCTCTGCTGATCCTTAATTTGGTGGACCCAGGAGTCCGCTTGGACTTTTCTTTTTGGCCACAAAGAAGGGATTCAAAGTGTACACACGGCCCTGGGTTCAGAGGAGCAGAACATGACCCCTGCCTCCAGTAGGCCACGCTCCAGGCCGGAGTGGCCCACTTGACCGGGTGATTCTCGTGCCCGGGGTATGAGTGGGAGGAAGCTGTTCTTGTGACTGTCCAGGCGAAGGTGGCTTTGCAGGGCAACTGTGGGGTAGTGGGCTGGGATTCTGAGAATGGAGAGCACTGCACTGTTGTGAAGGTTAGGAGACGGGAATGGGAGGAGGTGAGGGTAAGGAGGTGAGCTGAGATGCAATGTGCCAGGCTTTCGACTTTACTGTGGCAGCAGAGGGGAGCCAGGGAGAGTGGTATACAGAAGGTATCAATGCTCTCAGCTCCATCTCCACAGCACTGAGCCCCAAACCGGTCCCTTGTGCCAGTCAGCCCCACGTTTAGAAATTCAGAGCATCCTTCTTGTGCAGGGTGTGTGTCCAGTTCCCATCTCTGTCAGCCACTGCATCTGCTCAGCAGCTGTCTTTGTAGCAGTGGCTACTTTGTGTGGGAAAAGACTCTCCTGTGTGGACAGGGAGCCTGGAAACAGCAGACTTTTCAGGTTCTGTTTGCCACCTTCCTGTCCTCCCTGGTGTCCTCCCATCCCTTCTCATCTTCCTGGGCACAGAAGGACAGCTATGGCCTTGCCTGGGGGGGGGGCTGAGGTTTCCTTCCCAGGCCTGTCCACCAGCGATGCCATCTTTACCCTGTGCAGTGCTATGGCTTGCTTAGTACCTCCTCAGGCCTGTGTCCCAGACACCAGCTCTCAGTAGGGAGGTGCAGAGCTAGGCTCGATAAGATTGATGCCTCCTTCCATGCTTTCCCCACCAGCCACCGGGAAGGATGCCATGGCCAGGCCAGGCCCCCAAGGCCAGGGCAGCCAGGAGCGCAGACAGCACGTATCTCAGCTCTGCCCCCTCCTGGTGGGGCTTGGCCAGCTCACCTGCTGTCCCATTTGTGACCTGGATTCTTGGCAGGGCAGGTTCACCATGGGGCTGTGAGTGGGTGGGGTGGGGGCCTCAGAGGCCTGGGCTTTGCCTTGTCTGGGTCCTACTTTATGCTGTGATTTGAAGGCTGGACTAGAGGGGGATGCTGACCGCCTGCGTGGCCCAGGGACTAGGCTCCGGCCTTGTGCTCTGGTGTCTGGTTCCCCCCCTGTGAAGCCCCACTTCCCGTGAGCCCTTGCTGGGGTTTTGGAAAGCTGCTTGCTTTGTTTCAGGGAGGTGACAGTATACAGCACATGGCTTGGTGACACCAGGGCTAGCTGCGGGTACTGTGAGTCTCTCTGTGGATGCTTGACTCTGTCTCCGTCTCTGTCTTGGTCTTTCTCTCTCTCTGTCGGTCATGGGGCTTCTGGGTTTGGGCGCTATCCCTGAGCTCTTGAGCTCAAGGTTATCGCTCTACCACTTGAGCCACAGCACCACTTCTGATTTTCTGGTGGTTAATCCGAGATAAAAGACTCATGGACTTTCTTGCCTAGGCTGGCTTTGAACTTCAGCCCTTAGCTTGAACCGGGGGACTGTAACTCTCACGGTGTAAGGACTTGCAGAGCTGACATGCCAAGAGGCTGGACATACACCAGTGCTCAGTGGACAGTTGTAGCTAAGTGTCTAGAGGAGAGATGTGTAGTGCCGTATCAGAACGTGGGCCTTAGTGATTCCACACTTGTTTTACTTTACCTCTCCTCTTCCTCCTCTCTCTTCCCTCCCTCCTTCCCCCCTCTCATTTCTTTGTGCTGGTACTAGTACCAGGCTCAAACTCAGAGCCTGGGTGCTATCTCAGCTTTTTTTTTTTTCTGCTCACCATTGATGTTCTACAACTTGACCCAGAGCTTCGCTTCCAGATTTTTGCTGGTTAATTGGAGATGAGAGTCTCACAGCCTTTCCCGCCCTGCCTGGCTTCGAACCTCAACCCTCAGACCTCAGCCTCCTGAGTAGCTAGAATTACAGGTGTGAGCCAGTGGGCAGAGCCAGAAAACAATGCCGATGGGAGGGACAGGTCTCAGGCCACTGCTGTACCGTCTAGTGGCAGACACCAAGCACTCCATGGCACAGGGAACTGCAGGTGGTCCGTGTGGCCAGCACAGTGAGGGACTGAGGCCAATAGACTGGGGTGACCCTCTGAAGAAGTTGCTCTTTAGCTTCATGCTCACAGAAGCTCAGGCCCTGGCAGGAAGATGATGCTGGGGTGGGAGGAGCTGCAAGTGTGAATGCCTTGAAGAGCCTGGAAGCCTGGTGTCGTGGGCGAGCCAAAGGACGCTGCGTGCTGGCTGGGTGAGCAGTCAGCTAACCTCGGGCCTTCCAGCCACCGCCAGGGGCCAGGCTTCTGAAGACGTTCAGAGCCGCTGTGCACCTGCAGCAACCGCCACAGTGTGGTCCCTGACGTTCCGTGGTTCTGTCTGTGGACCTGTGCCCACATGCCGCCCCCTGGTTGGAGACGCCCTTCTCCGACCCGTGAGCTCAGAGCTTACCTGGCCACCACCCTCTGAGGGATAAGGTGGAGGTTTTGGCCACCATTCCTCGTCTTGGAATTGAGTCTGGTTTGGATTTTAAGTATAGGAGTATGAAACCTAGAAGATGATGACTGAGTGAGTGAATGAGTGGATGAACGAATGAGTTATGTGTGAGTCAATGAATGAGTCGGCGAATGTGAATGGGTGAGTGAATAATGGTTGCGTGAATGAGTGATTGAATGGTTTAGTGAGTACTGAATGAGTGAATGAATGAATGAATGAGCTAAGGTCATCTGCTCTGCTCTTAGTCCCTCTGCACTGCGGTGAAACTGAGGCCAGGAGTCACCCAGACCGTGGCCACCCCTCACGCCCAGGGCTCCTGCAGTTCACGTCCTGGCTCTCATTTTCCCTGTGCTCTGGTCCCCACCCCTCAGCTGGCACATAAAATGCTAATGCTCTCATTTCTTCTTTAAAAATTAATCTAAGAGAATTTTATGCAGTGCCTCTACCACAGTTGGAACTATTTAATTAATCCCAAGTGCCAGGACACCAGGCAGCTGCCATAATTGATTACAATTCCTCTGGCCCCCGTGGCCTATTTCAAAGCTGCTGTTCCGTGGCCTGGAAGAATGTGTGTGCTGAGTATCTTGGTAGGTTTTCTGTGGCATAGCCTCCGTGGCCACGGAGCCTGCCCGCGTGTCTGTAAACTCACAACAATGGCCCATTCCGTGGGTTTTTATGTGTGGCCTGGTGCAGCCGCTCATGGCTGTGTCCACAGTGGTAGGTTCTGTGAAGTGGGGTGGGAGGGGCTATCGGGGTGACTGACAGGGCAATCACGATGCACGCCAAGGACATGTGCAGGCACTCAGACTCCTGACAAAAATGTACCAGCAGAAGGTTGGCTCAGTCAGCTAGGGCTGCAAAACAAGAGCTCCAGAGCCTGGGGGCTTCCACCAGTCCCTGAGAGTCCTAGAAGCAGAAGGTCTGTGTGGGAGGCTTGGACAGACTGGTTCCAGGCTGGTTTGTTCAGAGGTTTCCAGGGTGGCTGCCCCAGGCCTCTCCTGGCTTCTGTGGCCGCCAGCCATCTGTGGGTCTCCTTGGCTTGTGGCTGCATCACCGTCCTTGGCTGATCAGCAGCATCTCAAATGGAGTTCCATTCTGAGGTTCTGGGGCTGGGACGCAGCAGGTGAATCTGGAAGCTGCAACTCAAGCCAAAAGAGGAGAACCAAGAACTGGTGAGGACACTTCCATCTGCATCTGCCAGTTCCAGGGTGAAAGTCGGGGGGTGAAGCGCCTTGCCCGTGCTGATTCTCCTTTGGAGAACAATCTCCGGGAGCTTGCTGGGCGGGCTCTGCTGGACAGGCTCTGCTGGGCAGGCTCTGCTGGGTGACCTCTCTCCAGCAGGTCTGAGCCTGCCTCCCCTTGCTGTATTTCTCTCACTGTCTTGGTCTCGGATTTTCCTAAGCAGTGTGCTGTCACACACACACACCATTCCTTCTGGTCTGGTGCCATGGTGGGAAGGCCCAGAAGGAAGGCCAGAGGCAAGAGGAGGTGACCATCTGTGGAGCCTAATATGCCAAGACCACCTTGTGGCCCTGTTTATTCCAGATGGGTGCTGGGCTGGCTTCTATCCCTTGGCTGTTGCGTGATGACGTATGTAGGAAGGAATAGAAGCTCAGAGATGCTCAGTGACTTATCCAAGGTCAGTGGCCTGCCAGGGCTCCATCCTGGCATCTGACTATGCCATGGCTTGTGTGACCACGGGGAGGTGACCAGCCTGAGCTCAAGGCCTCATTAGTCTTGTGGGGTGCCCACCCTATTCCGGGCATAGGAACTCAAGGTCTCTGCTCACTGCAGGGCTGTGCAGGTTTCCCTGGGGCAACAAGGTCCTGGTGCAGGGGCATGCTCGTGGTGGTGTCTGTGGGGAGGGTGTGTGTGTGGTCCGTCTCTGTGGGGAGGGTGTGTGTGGTGAGTGTCTGTGGGGAGGGTGTGTGTGGTGAGTGTCTGTGGGAGGGTGTGTGTGTGGTCCGTCTCTGTGGGGAGGGTGTGCGGTCAGTCTTTGTAAGCCAGGTTCTGAAGGCGGGGCACTGAGCTGTGGACTGGGCCTTCAGACATGTCCAGCAGGGTGCTGGTGCTGAGTCCTTGCTGGGGACGATTAGGGTGTGTGCAGGTGACCCCCAGCCCTCCCTGGGGGTCCTGGTACAGCCCAGGAGGGCCCACAGGGCCCACTGGACCCTGTAACACTGGGCCTGCGTCCCACTTTGAGACACACAGTAGGGTCTTGGCAAGATGTCTGTTTGGTGTTACAAGATGGTTTCACGCTGGGCAGGGGTCATGCCCGCCCCTCACTGGCCAGGAACCCCTTTCCTTCTTTCTTGTATGGCAGAGCGGGGTCTAGTAGGGTTCAGGTGACCCCATCTGGTGGTCAGAGGAGACTGCCATTAGGGGCAGAGCATTCACCCCATGTCAGGTAGACAGAGGAGCCAACGGTCTCAAGAAGGTGACAGCAGGTGCAGCCCCATGTCCCTGGGTCTGAGTATTACCTACTGTGTCTGAGGGCAGCTACCCATGATTCCTAGAGACTCACCAGGAGGGACAGGGCCACGCCCCCTCTCCAAAGCAGCCAATGGGTGAAGGGCCACACGCCCTTTCCAAAGTGAGTAAAGCCCAGGCCCAAAGCTGCCCAGCCTCTGGACACTGCTCTCTGGGCTGCCTGCCCCAGGACGGATGCTGGCCCCTTGCCCGGGGCTTGTGTGGGTTCCCTTCAGTGATCTTCACCCCCGTGTCTGTCCTTGTCACGCAGCCTGGTAGATCCTGCTCCAGCCTGGGTGAGGCCAGTGGGTCGCTAGGTACTCTTGGTTCCCCTGGGAGAGATGCAAGGGCTGGTCTTGTAGGCTCAACTACATCCTGGCCGCGTTCAGAGGTGGAGGTGTCCTTGGCAGGGACCCCAGAGCCAGGCTCACTCCGCCTCCCCCCCCCCCCCCCGTTCTTTGAAGATTCTGAAGTCTGGGTAATGAAGTGTCCCCTATAAAACTTCATATAAAATAATCTGCCTTAAGGACTGGGCCACGCAGGCCAAGTGACCATCTATGTAGGCCATCATTACAGAGGTCATTAACCCCCGAGCTGTGGCAGAGAGTTAGGCGAATTGGATACCTGCCATCATAAATCGTAGTTGCCACAGTGGAAGAGGGAGGCAGGTGTCTTGAAGGTGTGATGCCCTCTTCCCTGGTGCCAGCCAAGGATCCCCCCACCCCGCCCCCGGCGGAGAGGCCCACAGGACCAACTGCTGTGGGCAGGTCTGTGAAGGAGAGACAAGGAAGGAAACGGGGCCGGGGGAGCCCCACCCCAGCTGTGCGGGCCCTGCGGGCGTTCTTGTGGTCAGAGGAGGTCGGTGTTGCTTGAGGCTAGCTGTGAGAGTGTGGAGGGCGGGGCGGGTCCTAGAGAGCAAGAACCGTGATGACTGCGCAGGCACCTCTCTTTAGACAGGCTGTTGGGGTGCATGTCCAGCTCAGTGGAGACAGCGGGCAGAGCTCGTTATGTGCCTCAGCTTTCCTCCTGCCTCCGGAGCTGGGCAGTCAGTGCCCGTCATGACACAGCCCTGGGTCTGGACGTGGGGGCATTGTGCCCGGGGTGTTCTGGTGGCTCCTGAGGTTGCTGTGCCCAGCCTGGGACTCAGGACGTACTGGTTTCTGAGCCTGCCTGCATCCGTGGACCCCTCTGGAAAACAGGACCCACTGGCAGCAGAGGGGCAGCATTGCTGGTCAGGGGCTGTCGCAGGGCTGGACTGAAGCGGTGGACAGGAGGGACGCACACTCTGTGCCTGCCTGTCACCTGTGTTACAGGGTGGTGAGCGGGCCTTGTGGGGACTCCTGCAGTGGGAACGCCAGGCTTTTGGGGGGCTCCGTGTGGGGTGGATACACGTCCTCACACCCCTGGGGTGAGGCATGGGTGGGAAGCTATTTTGAGGGTGCACCGAGGCTCCCAAAGCAGTGGGACCTGCCGGTCAGCAGTGGTGAGGGGACCGTGCGTCCTGATGCCCACCTGCGCACACGTGTGGGCACGGGGGGGGCACAGTGGTCCTGACTCAACTAGGGGGTGAAGGTCCTTTGGTCCCACTCTGCTCTAAGTGAACTTCCTGAGTCCCTGAGCAGTGAGTCAGAGTCCCACAGCTTCCCAGGAGATCAGGCTTAGGTCATCCATGGAACCTTCCAGAAAGGAGGGGAAACCAGCCAGCCTGCCAGCACCTCTGACCTTTGTTATGGCTGCTAGCTGGAGGCGAGACCATACCTGCATGGTCAGCATCCATGGGCAGCCTTGTACACATCTGGCTCCACGGAATAGACCACCAGATGCTGTGGGTCCAGGGTAGCAAGGACAGCGGGACAGGGGAGGGTGCCATGGGGGGACGAGGAGGGGAGAGGGGCTGCGAAGTTGACATAGCTGTTCCAAACTGGGTCAGGGGGTTGGAGACAGTAAGAAAACTGCTGTTCTTCCCCTGCCTCTGCCCCTCATTCTGACTCCACCCCTTCCTCTGACCCTCATCCTGACCCCACCCCTTGCCCTGACCCCTCCCCTCCCCCTGATCCCACCCCTCCCCCTGACTGCTCCACTATGCTCTTCTTCAGACAGGGCCCACAGCCCCTTAGCTCTCTCCATCAGGAGGCCTTGAGGCCTTGTGCCCTTCCAGTGTTTGGCGGGGGGACACCCCAGCTTGTAGACACAAGGCTGATGGCATGGGGCCCTTCAGCTCAGCCTGTTCCCCCCATTCCTGGCAGAGAGAGAAGACGTTTGCAGGGTGGAGTGGATGGGCGCGGGCAGAATTTTGTCTTGCGATAAACACATGGCTAGCTCGCTGGGGCAAAGCTCTGGAGCCCGGTAAGCTTGCTCCTGAGAGCCGAGACTGCGGATTTATGTCTTCTTGGCGTCTGTCACCAACTTGACAATGTTGTGGCACGGGAAAGATTGAGTTGCTCTGCACGAGGCAGATCGACAGTAAACGTGGAAAGCACAGATCCGACATGGTTTCAGAGCAGCAGGAGCGCGCGCTTCTTGTCGAGAGATGACACAGCCAGTCAGGAAGGGGCCACAGGCTCTGCTAGCAGCTGCAGCGGTTGGCAAGCGAGGTGACTTTGGTCTGCTGACTGCCCCTCTCCTGTCCTGCCGTGGCCAGGTCCCAGCCTCTCCCCTGCCCTGCCGTGGCCGGGTCCCAGCTCCAGCCTTGCTGTTGGTTGGTATCTGACTGGAGTCAAGTCCCATTATATCTCCGTGCCTTGGTTTCCCATCTTGGAGCCACAGTGACCCGAAGACCTATGACCATGGTGTTTCTTTTCTGCTTAAATCCTGAAGTGAGTCAGGTGCCAGTGTCCTGTGCCTATAATCCTAGCTCCTTGGGAAGCTGGTGATGGTTTCTCAACCCATAATTGGACGCATGGAGGTGCACCTGCCATCCTAAGCTCAGGGCTGGGAGGCAGGGAGTGGGAGGACGGGGAATCTAGGCAGATAGTCCATCAGCCTCGGCTTCCACAGAAGGAAGCTGGACAGGGTAGGGCACTCTTGGGATATCAGCAGTAGTGGGAACCCTAAGAAACAGGTGGATCACAGTCCAGGCAGGAAGTGAGCTGTTGTCTTAAATTTAACCAGTGAAACACAGGGTTGGAGCATAGCTGAGTGATAGTGTCTCCCAGTGGAGGTCCTGGGTTCAACCCCAGGCAATCTATGCCTTGAGCCTCTAGGCCTGGGGCCCAGGTACATCCACCCCCCCCAGCCAGTACTGCAGTTTCTGGGGTGCTTTCCCTGTCCCCATCTTCTCCTGGTTCCACACAAAGCATCTTCTTCCTCCTCTGCCATCTCCTTCCTTCACAGTGTATCTCAAAGGTTACTATTTCTCTCGATTTTTGTCAAAGAATCAACTTCAGCTTTCATCAATTTTTCTCTGTTGTCCTCTTCCAGACATCTATTTTTTTTCCTGCTCTGATATTTATGCTTCCTACTTTCTTTGAAATTCACTCTTAGTTTTCATCTTAAGGTGAATTAGTCTTTAGTCTCCTATTTTACATAAACATTTAGAGCTCTATGTTTTCCTCTTAGCACTGCATTGGCTGCACCCCATGAAGCCAATGATACGTTGTGTTTCTCCTTCAGCTCATGGTACTATCTAGTGTTCCATTCGATTTCTTCTTTTATCTTCAGGTTGCTCGATCTGTTGTTTAGTTTCAACTATTAGAGGGTTTCCAAAATTTCCTTCTGTTGTTTATTCATTTGTTCTGATCAGAGGGCACAATAGGCCCTCGTGTGATTCCAGGCCTTTGGTGTGACTAATCTGGGAGAATGTTTCGTGTGCACTCAGTGCTTTACCAGCTCTGGTTAGGTCAGATTGGCTTTTAATGGCCTCCCGCTGTGTGTCTGTACTGATCTTCCATGGTCGCTTCCGTTACTGAGCGCTGGGTAGCTGAAACCTCGGTGGTAACTGTCAAGCTGGCGGTCCCGCTTTTCATTCCTGTGTCTGCCTCCTGTATTTTGGGCTGGGTTACCGGGCGTGTGTGCATCTGTACCCTTACGGTATCTCCCCGGAAGACTGCCTCCCTGCTCACCCCTCAGCCTTTCGTGAACACCCGTGTCCATGTGGCCCCTCTAGACCTCAGATGGCTCTGGTCATCCAGCCAAGAGACCCCAGCCTTCTTCCCCCATGCCAGGTTGTAGTCACTGGGAAGTCCCAAGAGACCGGGTGATGTCCACCTGGAGGGATCTGACCAGCACTTACTCCAGAGCCTGCGCATACATAGCAGTGAATGTGCATCGATGCGGGAATCAGGGCATGTCAGGGGGGTGCTGTGTTATGGGGGCTGCTTTACAGGTCAGTGCATGGGAACAGGCATGACTCGGCCTACTGAGTGTCCCTGTAAGCGTGCGTGAACGTGCTTGAGTGAGGCCATGGCTTGTGCTCCCAGAAGGGTGGTCAGGGGAGCCCCTCTTCCTCATGGTTGGGCAAGGCCCCCTTTCTACGTCCCACTCGCTGTCTGGGTTTGATGTGGTGCTATTGTCGTCTACCTGTCCCTCCACAGGTGCCCTCACGTCTGTCTATGATGAGCTACGATGTTTGATGATCTGCCTTGGGTAAGAATAAAAGGCACCTCTGATGTATCAGGCGTTTTGCTGGGCCTTCTGGAGATCGGCTTTGTCCTCCTGCAGTGTAGAGGGCGTGGCTGGGACCCAGAGCCGGAGGGGAAGGCTCACACGCTGCCCGACTCCCGTGGGTGAACGGCCGGGCTGGAAAGCCCGCCAGATCGCACACTCACTCCACTCCCCATCCTCTGAGAGGTGACATCCGTGGCTGTGTGTGGACAGGGACTTCTCAGACCAGAGCTCCCCGTGGTTAAATCACAGCATCTCAGTGGAAACGAGGAAGTCTGTAGACACAGAATTTAAGGCAAATTAACCTTGATAAGATCTCTAGCGTCACATATTAGGCTATTTTCCCTTAGTAATGCATTAAAACTGTCAAACTCGATGTGATCACCCAATTAATGAGATTACACAGCATGTAAATTTCAGTTCATCACCGCAGTGTCTGCGATAATAGACTGGTGATTAACACCATCAAGCTCGGTGCTTCCAAGGACAGCCCCTCGTGAATTCCACGAGGCGAGCAGACACGGGCACCCGCTCTGGTGGCCACTGCTTTCTGAGGTTGCTGACAGTTTACCAACATGGGTGGTAAGATGGAGTTGGTGGCCCTGGGGTGCCATCCTGCGGGCACCTGGGTCATCTTTTGGGGACCCTGGGGCAGCCGCTAGGGTGAACTCCCATTCTCCCCCTCCGCTGGCCTCCTAGCAGAAGGCCTGCCGCAGAGGAGCTATTCTGTGAGCTTGACGAGTGACCACAAGAAGGCCCGTCACTGGTGTGGTCTTCCTTCTGTGTTCATTTACCTGCCAGCTCTGGTCAGCCTGGCAGCTGTGTCAACCCACTCCACAGAGGGGGAAACTGAGGTCTGAGGAAGAAAAGCTACTCGGGAGAGTCCGTATGGCTCGTTGGGAACAGTGTGACCCCTCCAGGACTGATCCCCAGGTGGACAGGAAAAGGGGCCAAATTGAACGTGGGGACTCTGGCTGCTGCCCAGAAGGCTGGACCCAGGGGCCATGGGGTGGCAGCGGAGGCCAGCCTGGAGGTGGCTGAGGGCCAAGGGGCTTCACAGACGTTTACAGGTCACCGGGTGGAGTGGGGAGGGGAGACGGTGGCCCAGTCCTTGTGTTCCTCATTGGGTGCTGAGGTCGGTGACTCAGTGGGGACTGTCACCGGGGTGGCAGGCCGGTGCCAGCACACAGGACAGCCTGGATTCAGCATGGCCGGATCTGCACCTCCCACTCAGCACAGCGGCCGGGTGGATCTAGGGGAGACACGGGTGTGTTCCTTAGGGCCAGGCCACCGGGGTTGGGCGCAGGCAGGGGTGGGGACTGCCTGGACAGGGAGAGCAGCCCCAGGGACTCTTACCCAAGGCCCCTTGGCAGTCCTCCTCTGATTTGCTAATAAAGCCCTCTTAGCCACAATCACCTTTTCTAATTGACTATGAATAATTCACAGCAATTCATTGCTATGCTGATGGCCAACCTTCCCGGAAGGGTCTGCACACTCCGGAGCCCCCCTCCCCCAGGGATGGGTCTGTTCACGGGTGTTTGTGCACCGCTGGGCACACGGGCATGCAGGCGGCTCCATGCGGGTTCTGCCAGGGGCTGGGGTGGGCTGAGCTGGTGTCCAAGGCTGGTGAGTAAAACTGGGGTCCGTGTTGCTGCCCTGAGCACAAGGCCCAGGCCACTGGCAAAGGGGAGCAGCCCCCCCCCACCTGCCCTGTGACTGGTACCCCCAACCCACTGACTTTAGCCCCCCACAGGTCTCAGCCCCTGTGGTTAGAGGAACCTCCAGCCCCCCAAACCTGCGTCACCTCATCTGCAGTGTAGGTGTGAGCATGAGACAGGACACTTGAGGCCCTGGCAGACCCTCACAGAGCTGCACCAGTGAGATCTGCCAGGCAGCATGGGTTTGTGGGCTGTGGCTTTCCCTCCCCTCCCTTCCCTTCCCCTCCCTGCCCTCCTCTCCTCTCCCTTCCCTCTCTTCCCCTCCTTCCCCTCCCTTGATCTCCCTTCCCCTCTCTTCCCTTCGCCTTTTATCTCTTCCCTTTTCCTCCCTTTCTCTCTCCTCTCACCTTCCCCTCTCTTCCCAATCTCTTTCTTTCTCTTCCTTCCTCTTCCCTTCTCTTCTCCTCTTCCCTTCAGCCTTCCCCTCTCTTTCCCTCCCCTCCCTTCCCTTTCTCTCCCTCCACAGCTGGTCCTTCTCCTCTCTTACCATGTTCCCCAGTTTGCTACTCTCTATTTTCCTTTCCGTATCTCCGCTCACCCTTATTTACTTTTAGTTTGCGTTATCTGTCCTTCTTCCCTTATCACTCATTAACTGGGTTCCAAATCCCAGTTTCCTGGGCTAGGTTTAAAGATGAGTGTCTATGGACCACAAAGGCAAGGGCGGCTGTATTGTCTGAAGAGTCAGCAAGGTCATTATCTGTCCTTCCCTCTCACCATCCATTTTCACCATCCACCCATCCACCATCCATCCACCATCCACCCATTATCTGTCCATCCATCCACCATCCACCTACACATCCATCCATCCATCCATCCATCCATTTGCCAATGTGGGAGCACTTTCAGAGGGCCAGTGCTGTGGGCTCAGCGATGGACAGCTCGGGGGCGTGGAAGTTGCTTCTTCCTGGCTGGGAGCCTCTGTGTTTCCTTTGGTGATCCTGGTGACTGTGCGGTCTGGTGGGAGCTGTCTCCCTCCCCAGGGAGGCACAGCCACAGATGGGCCCTCACCACCCAGTCCCTGAGGGTTGTAGCTTTTCCCATCCTGCCTTGAGGAATGGACTTTGGTCCATTTTTCCCCTGGGAGCTCGGAATTGACATGCTGCAGCCAGGGCTTCCTCATGAATCTGGATGGGACCAGGACTCCCCCAGACCTCTGCGTCCTGGGGCTGGATGTGACTGCAGGGGTCTTTCTCAGGCTTCCTCTTGGGCAGAAGGCCAGCACTGCCTGTTCTACAGGGCACCCATCGCCCTGGGAGGCTCAAGCATCTCTGACGAACTCTGAGGGCAACGTGGGCTCCACCTGTGCTGTGTCCATGAGCACGGTGGAGACCGGAGAGAATGCCTGGCGTCCACCACCCAGGATGCCGACGGCCACCTGCTGCGGCAAAGGTCACCTGTAGAACACCCCGAGGGCACCTTGTGGTCAGGTGCGGCGTAACTAACCCCCATGCAGGCGGGGGCTCTGCACATGCCAAAGTTGACACTAGAGCACCGTCAAGGCCTTTGTCATCCTGGACCATGTGGAGTTGGCTGAACTTTATAACCAGGGCGTCCTGGCTGAAGACAGAGAAGAAGGCAAACAGGCTGAGAGAGATAAGGCCTCTGCTCAACCAGCTGGCTCTGAGACATCTCTCCTCCTCCTAGAGTCCATCAGTTGGCACTGAGATGGAGGGCCAGTGCCTGACAGGGACGGGGAGGGGCAGCACACGTCAGAGATGGGGGAGGGGACCTAGGGGTGCAGGCATCAGCACAGGTGTGGCCTGGCTTGACTGAGGGCAGAGGAGCTGCCGGGCCGAGGGCCCGCTGCACACTGCACTCCCGTTGGGCGCTGCTGCTTGAGAGCAGAGAGCTGTTCTGGTTCCAGCTCTCTCAGGCGGGGCTGTCCACTCAGCGTGGGTGAGGAGGGAGGGAGGGAGGAGGGGGTGGTTAGGCTCAGACCAGCAGGGGACAGGGTTGACATTTGCTCAGGAATTGAGGGTCATTGACTCAGGAGGTGGCTACTTAAGACCCTGGGGTAGGGAGGCCCAGGGACTGTGGCACCCATAGGGATGTTTGTCCTTTGCCCTCATCAGTGTACAACATGTCATGTTTACCGGCACCCTGTTTCCCTTGGGAGGTGCAGGAGGGTGGCCAGCTCCCTGCCTTGCCTAGGGCCCCAAGCATCTTAAGATACGGGATTCACGACCAGGGTGCCGCCGCCTGGGCAAGGGTCACCCCGAGAGCCCCCCTGATGACATAACGGCTTCCTCAAAGACCCCATCTCCACATGCAGGCCCTGTTCTGATCCCGGGTGGATTCTCAAGGATGAAGCTCAGCTTGTAATTGTTAGGAGCTATGGGGAGTGGGCGCTCCTGCCTCGAGTCTGCACCGCAGGGTTTTCCTGAGGCGCTGCAAATCCAGCCACACCAGACCTGATCCCCCGAGTCCTCTCCGCTTTCCTACGGGCCTTTCTGTGTCAGAGGCACGGCTGCGCATGGCCCCTGGCAGCTCTGGGGAAGGTGCAGATTCTTGGGTTTGACTGATCGGAACTCCAATCCTGGCAGCCCTGTGAGCTCGTGGCCACCTCCAGCAAGAAAAGCAGAGTCTTTCGGAGGCCGGGCACCCCGTGCTGGTTGTTCATAGAAGACCCACTGAGGACGGGTGCCAGGGCAGCCAGGGCAGGTTTCATTGGCATTATAGGGGCGGTGACAGGATCTGAAAATACCTCCTCTGCTCCTCCTCAGTGTTCACGCATTCACATAAAGGCCCTGCTGGAGACGCCACAGCCTTGGGCTGTGCGCTGGCCTTGACCTCTGCTGTCCTGGGATTGATGCATTCTCCCGCTGGGGGTGTTCTGACCCACGGCCAGGCATGCATGGAGATGTAGCAGTGGGGATTAAAGGCAGGTGAACAGGACTGGAAATAAATAGCTCTTTCCCCTGGAGAATGCAGACCGGCCCTGGAGGCAGTCGCTGCTGAGAGGCTGCGATCCCAGCGTCGGCATGGTGTCTGCAGGGGCTGGCAGTGTCTGCTGTGTGCAAGCGCAGGCGAGGAGAGCCCACTCAGGGCAAACGGAAGTCTGTCCCTGCTGTGCGTGCAGGAAGGGCTGGGCGTCGGCACCACAGACTGTGGTGTGGGGAGAAGGCTGCCTGAGAGCTGGCCTGCCGGGGTCAGTGCACTGAAGTGCACAGTCCATTCTAAGGGGTGTGTGTGTGTGTGTGTGTGTGTGTGTGTGTGTGTGTGTGTGTGTGTGTGTGTGTTTGCCAGTCCTGGGCTTTTGGCTCAGGGCCTGAGCACTGTCCTTGGACTTTCTCAAGGCTCGTGCTCTACCACTTGAGCCTCAGCACCACTTCTGGCTTTTCCTTTTTTTTTCTTTTTTCTTCCAAATACAATGTTTATTTTAAAAGCTCATGATTAAACATTATTTTTCATATATTATTATTGTAATTAATAGAATGGTTACATCATACTCACCAGAGGGAAGGTGCATTACTTCACATATATTGATACGCTTTCTCATGTCTTGGTCCCCATTTCCCTCCCCCCACCCCCGCCCCTAATCTTGTTTTCCTCCCTTTCCTATCCAATTTCAAATAACCAAATTCGCATACATACAATATATCAGAAAACAAGGTGAGATACTGTAACAATATGAGATAACCAAGGGACAGCTAAAGAGATGAGAGATCACATAGTACATTAAGGACAACAATCATTCATTATATGGCTTTTGTTTCTATATCCTAGAGATCCTTTCATTTAGCCTCATCCTATATGACCTTATGTATCTAGATTTTGTTCTATTGTAAATCTCTGCTAGGAGAGCCCAAGGTTTCTACTGATTATGACAAATGATGGAAACCACTGAGCCTATGTTCCTTTGAGTCTGGCTTACTTCACTTAATATGATTTTTTCTGAGTCTTTCCATTTCCTTACAAATCACTTCCAGCTTTTTCTACGTCTGTGGTACCAAGGAATTGAACACGGGTCTTCGTGCCTGCTAGGCAAGCACTCGACCACTGGCCACATTCCCAGCCCCCGTCATGTTTAATCCTTTAGTCCACGCCTGTGAGGCTGGAATACTCCCTGCTCCCACCATTGATGGGGTAGTAAATACTACCCGGCAGTCCGCAGCGCTGTCCCCACTCGCTCAAGCCATCGGAGTAGTGCTACGCTGGGATACGGAAGTGTCCCTCTCATTTATAGACAGGGAAACTGAGGCTCCGAGAGGGGGCATGTTCTAGATTTCCCAGCTGGACCGGGCAGGAAAGGAGGCCTGACACTAACCCGGCAGGGGCCTGGGCCTGCCTTCCCGTCCTGGTTGTGGGCATAGGGGCCAGAACCTGGAGTCCACAGTGCTGTGCGAGGCACTTGGCTGGTACTGGCAGAAATGCCCTTGCTGAGGCCATCACAGACCTGGGCGGAGCCCAGAGTCGAGAGGTCAGAGTTCTGTTCGATTGTGATTTCGCTGGCCAGGGTTGGGATCTGTGATCTGTCCTCTGCCTTGGCTTTCTTTTCTCTTGTCCTTTGGTCCTCAGGCCTCTGGCAGCCTCTTCCTCTCCACAGGACTCTATGACACTCGCTGCTGGTGCTCTGCCACTTGAGCCAGAGCTGCACTTCCAGCCTTGGCGAGGTCAGTTGGAACCAAGAGTCTTACAGAGCCTCCTGCCTTGACTGGCTTTGCACCCTGACCCTCAGAACTCCGTCTCCCAAGCAGCTAGAATGACAGGGGCCCGTCTTGGATGCATCGTTTACTGAAATCCTGGCCCCGCAGTTCCCTCCCCGGCCCCTCCCCGAGGTCTCTGGCTTGGACTCTCAGCAGCTCTGAGCTCCTTGGCGAGCTCGTGGGCAGCCATGCCCCTCCCCCAGGAGCATCCAGCTCTTCCCAGGCCTCGTCCCCATCCGACGCTTCATTATTTAGTGAACAAATACATAATTTGGAGGTAACCTCATTATGCCTAATTGTGCTGTGTGGACGCCAGGCAGAGTCTAACGGCCCTGGTCGACCAGGAGTTTCCTCGTGGAAATATTGTCCACGTGGTGACTTGGGAACGGAGCCCATGAGCCCCACGACCACTCTCCCCGCCCCTCCCAGCTGGCGGGGGCCAGCTCTGGGGATGAAGATAAAGCCCACAGCTGTCACCCACATTAGCAGCACCATTCGGGGGGGGGGCACCCGCGTCTTCTTCAGCTGCCGTACACAGACTGGACCTGCAGCGCCTGCGCCCCCGCCCCTGCCATTGGAATCTCGGGGAGGCAGTGATTGTGAATCACATTCTATTGAAAGGGGGGCAAACAGAAGCTGCTTATCTGAATCCAACACCACAGGACATAGGCTCTGGTGGGCCGCGGGAGTCGGGGGGGCCTGGCTGTGGGGAGGCCTTTATGGCGCTGAAGTCTACATACTGGCAAAGGAAGAGGAGAGGCGCAGGCCAGTAGCCAGAGTGCTAGCCCTGCTGTGGGTCCCTCCAGAGTGGCCCCGGGATGGCCTGGCACCAAGCCAGAGCTGGGCCTGGGGTCTGGGCTGGGGGTCTCTCACCTTTTTTCTAGGGGCTCAAATGGCTTTAGGACCTAAGTGCCCTGGTCTCACCTGGCTGGTGCCATTATAACCACCACCACCACATAATCATTCCCTCCACCACCACCACCATCACCAGCACTGCAAGACTAAAACGAACGTCCTCCAGGCATCACGGAGGCATTGGCAGAGGCCCCAAACCACACGGGCCTCTCCTGGAGGCAGGAGGCCTCGAGGAGAGGGCAGCTCAGCCATGGGGGGAGGGGGAGGGAGGGTGCGCGGATGGGGAAACAGAGGCACTGGGAGCAGCTGGCGCTGGCTTGCTTGGTCACTGTCCTTTAGTTTTTGTGCTGAAGGCTGGTATCTACCACGAAAGCCACAGCTCTACTTTTGGCTTTTTGATGATTTGTTGGAGATAGGGGGCTCATAGGCTTTTCTGCCCTGCCTGGCTTTGAACCTTGATCCTCAGATCTCAGTTTCTTGAGAAGCTGTGATGACAGGCAAGGAGCCACCCATACCTGGTTCTTAGTTTTAAGGCATTTCTACCCTTTCCTCCCCACCCACTCCCTTTCCCTCCCTCCCCTTCCCTCTCCGTCCAGAAGGCAGCAAGCAGAGCTGCTGCGTTACCTTGGGTAAATTAATTCTCCTCTCCGAGCCTCTATGTCCTCGTCAGAAGGAGGCTCGCAGGCAGGGTGAGGAAGGCCAGCTCGGTTCGTGTGTGGCAGAGCTGGGGAGTCCCGGGCAGCATCCCTGCCGGCTGCCCAGGATGTGCTGGGGTTCTGTCCCTTTCCCCTTCCTGCAGAGGCTGTGTGCACAGAGGCCCAGACCCTGCGGGGGACCAGACCGGACAAGGCCTCTGCCGTGGTGTGAGCCCGGGCAGAGAGCAGAGGCGCCGGGCCTGGGGGAGGTGGTGGGTGGAGGGTCTCTGTCTCCCTGTGTGTGGATTGTGCCATCGTTGCCCTTGGTCTCTCAAATGTCTCGGCCTGTTACTTCCTCTTCCTGCTAGCTTTGCTTCCTCTGTTCCGCCTCTGCCCACCTGGAAGCTGGCGCTGGCCTGTTTCCGAGGCAGCTGTGGCTGGCTTTGCAGCGCTCCTGTCCCTGCCTCTGTCAGCCTGGCAGCCCGGACTTTGCCTCCTGGCTCTGAGAGCTGCACAGGCCAGGCCAGACCTTTGTAGCCATCTGGACCCAGGCGGGCAGTGCATGGGGTTGGTGTTTGTACGGAACCCAGGGCCCCTGCTTCGTCCTCCCACTGGTGGCAGTGGGGGCGCCATGGCCCCTTCAGGTCTCGTGTCCAGTGTGAAGGCAGATCACCCACTCTGCAGCCCCAAATGTGTCTTAGCAGCTCTGCTCTGCCCTCCTGGGGACCTGCCGCACTCGCCTGGTTTCCATGGCGATGGCAGTTTGGTGGGGTTTAGAATTTACCATTTCACATGTAGGTCTCATGCCCCACCCCGCTCTGCCTCCAGAGCCCTGCACACGTGAATCGAGTCCCAGCGTGGGGTCCCTCTTGCTCTCAGGGCCCGGGTGGTCCTGCAGCCACGAGCAGTGTCCACGCTGTGCCTGTGTGGGAGGTGTGGGGTCCTTTGTGGCACACCCCGGGCTTGGCAACTGAAAGTTTTAATGACTTGTAGATGAGCTGAATTGCCAGGCGGCCATCGGGCACAGCCGTGGGCCACACAGAGTGGGCACCAAGCTCCAGGAACAGCCTGGAGCTGGTACAGGGTCCTGTGTGAGCCACAGACCCTCTGGGCCCACATGCCGGAGCCGGTCCAGGGCCCCGTGAGAGCCACAGAGCCTTGGACAGCACATGTGGGAGCCAGCACAGGGCCCTTGCAATGGTGACAGAAGCAGGGACCAGGCACTACAGGCCGGTGGGTTGGGTGGGCATGGTGGGGGAGCTTCTCAGGCCTGGCAAAGGGCAGGGGTGGGCACGTCTGTGCTGGGGGGACCAGAGGAGACAGGGTGTGTGGATTTGAGCTTCCAGTCTGGACATGGCGTGGAAGCGTGTCTACACAGACACAACTAGCCCCTGTTTGGTTGGCTCTGGGACTTCCCTGGGCAGGAGACGTGAGAGGATATGTGGGAATCTGTTGTTTATAAGCTGGTGTTTGTAAGACAGTGGCTGGGTGCAATCGTAATGATTAGGTTTATTTTATTGTATTGTATTATATACTAATACTGAGACTTGAATTCAGGGCCTGACCCTGTCTCTGAGCTTTGGGGTTCAAGGCTAGCACTCTACCCCATGAGCCCCAGCTCCACTTCTAGGTTTTGGGCAGTTCATGGGAGGCTCTTGGACTTTTCTGCCTGGGCTGGCTTCAAACTGTGACCTGAGATCCCAGCCTCCAGAGTAGCTAGGATGACAGAGTGACCAACACGAACCCTTTCAAGTACAGCCAGTTTTGGTCGAGTTGGGAGACAGCCTCGTGCACCAATGGGGTGTGCAGCTCCCCAGCCCTCTCCCGGCTCTCCTCCTCCCTCCGCCCCCCCCCCATTTCCAATCTATTTTCTACTATGCCACCTTTCCCAGGATGCCACCCAGGTAACCAGCAGAGACAAGCACACCAGGGCATGGGGCCACAGACGTCCATGCACTCTGTGACCCTGGAGAGGCTGCTGGGGCCTTCTGTTGGGGTCTCATGGGGGGGTCCCACAGCTCCAGCCTACTCAAGCCACTGTTCCTGTGCCGCCCTTGGCATCTGTGCACGTGGCCTACCTCTCTAAGCATTGGGTGACCTGAAGAACTTAGGTGAGCATGTCTGTTTTTGCAAGTTCTAGATGTGCTTCCGTGCGGGAAGTGCCATGCCCGGCTGCCTGGTGTGTGCCAGCCACCCAGGCCGATCGGCTCTGCACAAAGCCTGGGGCTGTGGAGGTGGGCTGTGTGCTCCATGAGGAAGAAATGGACAGACAGACAGACAGACACGTTCAGGGTCCTGTGGAGAAGGAGGGCAGGGTTTGCAGCCTGTCCTGGGCCAGGAGTGGTTTCTCAGGTCACTGTCTTTTCTCTCGGTGCTCTGTGTTTGTTGACTGGGTGGAGCGGTTCTGCTGCAGTGGATGGCCTCGGTGCCTGGCTGGGGTCATTCCAGGCTGGTTATTAGGAAGAAAGAGTGCACATGAACACACAGTGCAGCTTTGACAGCTGTCAGGTGGCTGCCAGCCCCACCCCCGAGCTGGCAGGAGATGGGGCTGACAGATCAGACTCGTGCCAAGGGCTGGCCGCTGGGGCAGGGGCATCACAAAGCCGCTCCATCTCGTGCCCAGCTGGATCCCGGCAGACATTCATCACTCGGGCTCCTTCTGAAAGCGGAGACCACATCGTGATGCGTGTTGACATAGTTCTGCCAAATTTGCTCTGTCATTAACTCTTCATCACTATTAATTTTAGGCAGGGCTCTGAAGCCAGGTTTTTTGTCTCTGTCGCATTGATGGAGATGGCTCTGTATTCAGCGGTGTGGGGCGGTGGAGACCCCCTGACCCGCGTGGCAGAGCGCTCGGCCACAGCTGGAGTAGAGAGCTGGCCTGAGGTGGAGCTGAGGGAGTTTTCGTGGACGCCTGATTTGCCGGGTCAGTCCCTCCTTCCGGGGGGGCTCTGCTTGCCGTTCTCAGGGTTCCAGGTGGCCAGATGCTGGGTCCTGGCAGAATTCTTTCCAGGAAGAGGTGTGGCGTGTGCCCTGGGGAGAGCCTCATAAATCAGATTTCAGACATGGAGTGTGTGTGTGTGTGTGTGTGTGTGTTTCGGTTTTCTTTCTTTTTTTCTGATCTAGAAACCTAACCCTCCTGTCGTTTCCTCTTCTTCACAAATCACGTTTCTCTTGTGTGTTCACAGAGCAGGGCCTGCGCCATCTCAGCTCTGAGCTGGGGCCTGGTCTGTCTTGAGGGGAGGGTTGAGGGCCACACTTACTGATGGCAGATGTGTGTTCAACAAAGTGTGGAAAAGGACCACGTCACCACATGAGTCTCTGTCTCTGACCAGCACTGGACTTCCCTGGTCTAGGGCACGCTGCTTTCTGGGTGCCTCTGTCCTCCCCAGGGGCTGCTGGGCTCTGCTTACCCCTGGCAAGTCCTGCCATCCATCTCTGTCACTCGACACAGCCAGAAACCCTGAGAACTGAACGGTATCCCAGGTCTGCCAACCCCATCTTGGGCTTGTTCTGTGGCTCTGTTAGCAGAAAGGCCAAATTCCCTCTTCCCGCCTCTCCGTCCAGCTTGACATTTGTAGTTGGCATTGGCTGAGACAGGCAGCAGAGGAGCTTCTTAGCCCATCCCTTTGATTCCTTTCGTTTCATCTGTGTCACTGTGCATGGCTCAGACCCAGCGGAGACAGAAGTGTGAGGCCATCATGAGACCCTGCGGCCCCCGGGTCCTGAGCAGGGGTGTGGGTGGGGGAGCTGGCTTCGTGCTGGCTCTCCTCACTCCCTGGGGTATGGCTCAACAGTAGACCCCTTGCCTTGCATGCAAAGCGTGCTGAGCATGTGAAAGCACAAGCACATGAGCAGAAGGATTCTTCCAGAATCCCTCACAGGTGGAGTCTAGCTTCCTTCTCTGGTACTTACTGGAAGGAGGCCAGGGGTGTGGGTGAAGGTAGTGCCACCAGGAGTGCAGATGCAGCCAGTGTGCTCGGCCTGGCAGAGCTCAGGTGGCTGGGTGAGGAGAAAGATCCAGCAAGCTCTGCAGAGAGATGGTAGGAGGGGGAGGTGCCCACAGTCCTGAAGCCAGAGGACGTGGAACCTTCCAGAGCTTTGAATTTGTTTTTTCTCCAAGGCAGAAGTGAAGGTCTCAGTAAATACTGGCTGCTCGGTTTACAGGCTTTATCCCAGGGCCCTCTGCAAGCCTGCATCCCCGCAGGCCATGGCATGCCGAGAAGACACACAGGAGACAGCACAGAGACCACCAAATGTTGCTTCAAAAAATGCTCTCCTTAAAGTGCTCAGTCCCAGACACTCAGAGCATGAATGAATGGTCCTGGTTTCCCTCCTCAATATCCCCCCACCCACATCCTCTCTTCCAGGCCCCACCAGGGACAGATTAGAAGACTTGTCCTGGTCCCCAGGGCCTGCCACTTCGCTGAATGCTGTGACTACCCTCTGTGTCCTGGTCCCCAGGGCCCCCTCCCCTGGAGTGACAGGCACAGCCTCACTGAGAGGGCCTCGATACAGCCATGTGCCTGCCAGGAAGCTCAGGCCAGGGCCAGGGCTGGCACTGCTGCTCTCAAAGTTAGCCTGGGCCCGGGGGCGGGGGCACCACGGGCCTCCATGCAGCCCGCAGCTCTGTGTCAGAGCGGTTACCGCTGTGTGGATCCTGCACGGGGTCCCATAGGGCATAGGTTTAAACAGGGGCTTTCATGGGCAACTTGTGATACCATCCCTGGCTTCCGGCTGAAACCGCAGGGGCCAGGGCTGGCTGTGCTGCTCCTTGGTGCCCGGGCCATTGGGTGTATGTGGCAGGCAGTGAACAGAGTGGGGACTCCCAGGGCTGGAGATGGCCCGGAGGTCATCTGATGACCCTGGAGGCTGGCAGAGGCAGCACGTCTCTCCTGACCACATCGCTGGGCCAGCCGCACTCTGGCCTCTCCTGGCTTTTTGCCCTCAGCCCTGGGTCTGTGTCAATGTTGCTGTTGTTTTTTGTTGTTGTTTGGTTGGTTGGTTTTGTTTTCTGGTTATTCATGGAGCTTGAACTCAGGGCCTGAACACCGTGAGTTCTTTTGCTCAAGGCCAGAGCTCTACCACTTGGAGCCACAGCTCCACTTGCGGTTTGTGAGTGGTTCGGATCTCAGTCCCCTGAGTAGCTAGGACTACAGGCATGAGCCACCGGCCGCTTGCTGTTGGGTTCTGCAGTTGCTTTCCAGGCATTGTTGGTCATGCACACTGACTGCAGCTTTCTGCTGCTGTAACAAGTACCGCTGTGAATCGATGAATGAAGAGAGAGGGAGGGCTGGGCGCTGGGGAGCGGGGTTCAGGTCTGAGAGCAGGGCCCGTGGTTTCCGCCCATCTGCAGGGGATGCCCGGTTCGCTTCTCACCCAGTTCCTCTCATTGCCACAGTGATATCTGTGACGCGTCAGCCTCTGGGTGTGAGCACGACAGCGCCCTCTCAAAGAGCAACGGGGGCGGGGAGGGGGCCTTGTAATTTGATTAGTAATTTCCCCTACAGTGACTATTAAAAAGGAATGATGGGGGAAATTCAAATTCAATCGGGGCGTGAGAAATGGGGAGTAAAGAATAGTTCTTGAGGTTGCCTGGGGTGGGAGAGTCTGTGGGGACCCACCTCCTAAAATACACATTATCCCTTGAACAGACTTGATGTAGAAATGCAATTTTCCACAGATCAGTAACACTCATACATTTATTTTCTGCCGACTGATTTTGATTTATGGAGCCCTTTCCCAGCGTCTTCTCCCGTTTCCTTTCTTTAGATGCTGGCTTGGAGCCTGTGACAGGTGTCTGAGGGGTTGGGGGGGCGTTTTGTGTGCTCTGGGGAGCCCAGCCCTGGAGCCCAGCATTTCCTGAGGCAGAGCCCAGGACGGGGGCAGGAGGGGCCTCTGGTGCCCCCCTCCACTGCGTCCTCCATATTCGGAGTCTGGGAGGAACCAGTGGTGTCTCTAGATCTCCAGTTCCTGTCCTGTACCTGGGTGGTCACGTGGCAACGAGTCACAGACAAGGGCTTAAACAACAGGCGGGCCTTCCAGTTCTGGGTCTGGCCCAGCCTTGCTCCGGTCTCTGCCTGCATCTCCCTGTGTGTTCTGCTCGGTGGACAGGGACCCTGGGCCTGTTTCAGGATGCTTGCAGCTTGAAACCCTAGAGACGCTTCTTCCCAAGCAAGACCGGGCTGTGGGTGGATGTAGCTCATGGAGACACGACGTAGTCCACACACCCCAGAGAAAGCACGTCCTGGCTGGAGGGGGGAGGCGGGCCCAGAAGCCTTTACCTGACAGTCCTGTGGAGAGTCCTTGGATGGCATGTGCAGTGGAGGAAGGGGCAGAGGGAATAAGTGTGAAAGGGAGGGGCCTGCTCATGGTGGCTGTCCATCTGTCTGTCCATCCATCTGTCTCTCATGCCTTATCTATGCATGTGTGTATCTGTTCCTCCATTCATTCATCCTTTCATTGACACCCACTTATTCATCCATCCGTCAGCTACTCATCCATCATCCATCTACCTATCATCCATCCCTCACCCATCATCCACTCATCCATCCATCGACATCTCTCCATCCATGAATCTATTCATCCAGCCATCCATTATCCATCTATCCATCCACTGACATCTATCCATCCATCCATCCATCCATCCATCTACCAATCCATTCACCCCGCCATCCATCGTCCATCCATCCATTGACATCTATATACCCATCTATCTCTCCATCCACCCATCATCCATCCATCCATCCATCCACTGACATCTATCCATCCATGAATCCTTTCATCCATCATCCATCCATCCATTGACATCTATATACCCATCTATCTCTCCATCCATCCATCCACCCATCATCCATCCATCCATCCGTCCTTCTTCCATCCATCCATTGACATCCATCATTCATCCATTGACATCTATTCATCTATCCATCCATCCACTCATCCTTCATCCACCTATCATTAATTCACCCATCATCCAACCATTTACTACCATCCATCATATATCATCCATTCATCATCCATCTACCTATCGATCCATCGCACACCCATCCACCCACCCACCCATCCATCTATCCATCCATCCATCCATCCATCCTTCCATTCACTCCACAGCCTTTGCTGAATGCTTGCTACAAAGACAGGACAGGACAGGAGGTCCCTTTGAGCCCGATAAGGACTCCGGGTGGCACCTGCTTGGACTGGGGTGGCCTTTCTTACCTGGCCTGCTCTTCTGGGGCTCCTTGGTGTGGTAGTGCTGTGGTAGGATAAGGCTTTCAGAGGAGCAAGGGCACTTGGCTTTGCTGGTGTTGGGAATGGAAGCTGTAGCCTGTCCTTGTGCAGAATTGAAGGAGGTCTCCCCAGGACCTCCCCCAGGCTGTTCAGTTCAAAGTGAACTCACCCAGGGTGGGGTGCAGAGAAATCAGCTCCGGGCAGCCCCCAGTGTGGCCTGGACTACAGCTGACCTCCAGGGCGGGACCCACAGACGCCCGTGCAGAGGCTCCTGTCTGTAACCACAGGCACTGTCCGGTGGGCAGCTGCTGCCGGGTACCCGGGCCCTGGAGGCCTGTGAGCCTCTGCGGTGCCCATGCCCAGCGTGAAGGAGGGCAGCTCGGAACCTGTCATCAGTCACGGCAGAGACGCGTGCAGGAGAGGCATTGGTTCCGGAGGGAGGTCAATTTTCCGCCATCTGTCCCGCTCTTTTATGTTAATTGGGGTGAAGGTCGATGTTTACCCCGGCCTTCGTGAGCACTCCAGGGCTGGGCTGGCTGGCGCTCCCCGCTGCGCAGTGTGAGACCCGTGACACAGCAGGTGTGGGGTGCACGCCTGTGATTCCAGCCGCTCAGGAGGCCCAGGGAGGAGGACACTCATTGAAGACCAGCTGGGCAACTGAGCAAAACCACGACTCAAAATACAACGGAAACAGATTGGGGTATCACTCAGTGGAAGCAGACTTGGCCAGGATGGACCAGGCCCTGGACTGTATCCCCAACACTGCCACCCTCCCCTACAACACACACACACACCCACAGACACACAGACACACAGACACACACACAGACACAGACACACACACACGCGCGCGCGCGCGCCCGCACAGTGAGCTTTGATCTCGCTTCAGTCAGGAGGCGTGAGGGGAGCTGGAGGCCCCACCATGTGCTCCCACTCCTACTGGAAATGTCCCCCCAGAACCCCCCGGCCCAACCACTCCCGGTAATGAGTCCGCTGCCCCGCTGTGGTGTGACCCTCGGGATCTGGCTTTGGGGACAGGGACTTGTTTTCACCTTGGCCTCCCTGGCGACATCATGAAAGGCCATGGCCACTGGCCAGCAGGACCCCGGGTCTAAGGCCGTGTGGGGTCCACGGGGTGTTCTTTTCCCCCTTTCTTTCTTTTATGAGCCTGGCACGTGAGAGCAGAAGCCCACGTCTGTTCAGACCGTTTTTGGTTTTTGCATCTACCTGGTGTGCCTCTCGAGTCTTTTTTTTTATTAAAGAATTTATTAACGTTGATTTTTACATCATATTTTAAATGACAAGTTTAACAAACAAGTGTTCAAGGAGGGAATCTCTATAATCACTGGGACTTAGTATTTAGAACTTAATCAAAATTAGGCTAAGGGTTTGTATGTCATAGAAACATATTAATTTATGAAATAAAACACTATGTCTATAGAGTCAGAGGTTTTTATGTCTATATAGTGATGTTTGTATTTCTATTACCATGTCCATAGCTTTGGGGATGCAGCTATTGAGTCCTCGCTCTTGTACTCTTTGGATTTAATAGCCACATATTAGGGATACCATGCGCCTTTTGTTCCTTAGGTCTTGACTTGTCTCACTCTACACGATTCGCTCTAGATTCGAGTCTATCTTTTTAAAAATAACTTTCTCAGGCTGGGAGTGTGGCTTCATGGTCGAGTGTTTGCTCAGCATGCACGGAGCCCTGGTTCGATTCCTCAGTTCCACATAAAGAGGAAAAAGCCAGAAGTGGTGCTGTGGCTCAAGCGGTAGGGTGCTGGCCTTGAGGAGAACAAAGCTCAGGGACAATGCCTAGTCCCTGCGTTCAAGCCCTGGGACCGGCAAAAATAAGTAAATAGAAATGAAACTTTTTATGTCCAATAGCAGAACAGTACCATGAGATACAGAGTGCCTGCATCCTTTGATGAAATTACTTTACCCAACCAGAGTGCCAACCAGAGTAGACACGTGTGTCAGCTTTCCTGCAGAGGGGCCGGGGGGCAGGAGGCTTTCTGTGCTTCATCCGCAGGAACAAGTGAACCCAGCCCTAGCCCTAGGCTCCCGTTGAGTCTCTGGCCAAAGCCTAACTCTAACCTGCTGTCAACTTACCCCTACAACCCGAAGGGTTGGAGAGTGGGGGTGAGAGCCAGGCAGGCTCCGGGCACTGCTGGATGCAGCCTTCCAGGCCCTGGAAGCCCCACAGGGCAGGGTCAGGACAGATGGCCCTCTTGGGGCTGGGGCGATTGCTGCAGCCCAGGCACCCTTGGGCTTCAGGGCAGAGATTCACCTGTATGTGTAGAACCACCAAATGCCCTCATTAGCTTCCGGGCTCTCCCGGGGTTGGCCTGCCAGCCCCACTAGGGAGAAAGGCCACAGCAGAACATTGGCCCTGCCACGCCAGAGCGCCTACGCCATGCACACGCACACGTATGTGCACACGCACACGTCCACACAGACAGAAGCTCGCAGGCAAGCTAGCTTTCATCAGAAAGTGGCCCTGTCTTGCTCTATCTCCTGGCTGCTGCCAGAGCAGGCATAGCCACTCAGAGGGACAGATGACATCCTAAGAACCTGTCAGCCAGCTGTCCCCTGATGATAGAAAGATTGCCCCCTGGGGGGTTTGAGCTAGGCAAGGAAAAGCTGCTCGAGTCCAGCTGCAGTGTGTGTGTGGGGGGGTGGATTAGAAGAAGGTGGCTTTAAAACACGCAGCAAGACGGGTAGGCAGATACAGTGGCTGGCGCCTGTGACCCCAGTTACTTGGGGGGGGCCCAGCCCTAGCATCACGGTGGTGCCATTGCTATCCTCCATTATTCATCCACCCCTCCTCACAGCCTGACTCCATGCCTGGCCTGGGCTCAGAGCCCCCCCACCCCCCAGCCAGCACTGGCTTTTGCTTCTCCATGCTTGCTGTGGTCATCTGGGCAAGCCTGTGGGCCGGGGGCTCAGGCCTCAGGCAAGGCAAAGCCCAAGGCCCATTCTTGACTCTGCGTCCAGGAGGCACACCACAAGGTTTTGTTTATTGGGTGGACGTCTGTGGCTCACGCCTGTAATCACAGCTACTCAGGAGACTGTGGTTTGAAGCCCATCTGAAATTCTTACCTATGAATCAGTCATGGAATCAGAAGTGGAGTGGGGCACCAGCCTTGAGAGAAAAGCCAAGCAAGAGTGCCTTTCCCTGGGTTCAAGCCCTGGACTGGGACACAGGCAGGCGGATCATGTGTGTTCGTTCTTTGGCGTCACTGCAGTGCACATGTCCCCTCGGCCTAATGGTGACAACCCACGCCTCTGCCCAGTGGGTGCCAGCCGCCCTAGGACCTGAGGTTTTGGTGAGCGGGAAGGTTTCTAGTCATGGCAGCCAGACACAGGACCTGGACATTCTGACCCTCACAGGGTCCTTCCCGCAGCCTGCCACCCACTGAGCCATCTGCCTTCTCCAGTCCTTTCCAGTGAGTTCCTTGCTGTGGCCCCCAGTAAGGACAGCCCCAGCTCTGCCTGCTCGTGAGTCCTCATCAAGCCCTGTTAGGGGAATAATTCTGTGCCCCACACAGACTGGACAGTGTGTCCTCTGGACAGAAGGAAGCCCGCTGGTGACTGCCTGCTCAGATGGGGCCCTGGGCTTAACTTGCAGCCCCCCCCCCATTCAGAGTGAGGGGCGGCTGGCCCAGGGTCTCCGTGGGGGGAAGTGGCCTTGATCACTCACGCCAAACTCATCCACTCCAGCAGGCGTTCCCAGAGGCAGCCCCGGATGCCAGCTTCGGAGCCCAGCAGGGCCTGATGCCCGCTTACAGGCTGGGGATCCCGCCCTGGTGGCTGGAGGCAGAGCCCCACCCCGGATCCCTGGGGCTTCCATAGGCTCTGATTCCACCCTAGACGGGGCAAGGAAAACCGACTTTGAGATTCTTCCCAGCAGTTGTGCTCTGGTTCCTCAGAACTTCCCCTGGGGACAGCAGATGACATAAAATATAAATCAATAGGTTAAAAATACGCTTGTCTCCTGCCCATCCGGGCCTGTCACTCTGTCTGCCTTCTCATCTTCGGAGTCTGGCTCTGACTTTGGCAGGCCTTGAGCTGGCAAGAGAAAATGGCTTTGTTCTCCAGGCGAGGTAGAGCCAATCTCCCCTTGAATGACAAGGCCTCACTTTTTTTCTTTAATCATTGTCTCGGCTGACATTCCATCCTCCTTGCTGGCTTCTTCTAATCACCGGGGAAAGACACCCCTCATCAGTCAGCCTGTGACACCCCCAGACCAGGCGCCCACAAAGTTCTGCTCTCCTGGAGGGAGAGCCCAGAGTGCTGGACATGCCAGTGTGGTGACCCAAATTAACCAGGCTAATGGCCACACAGAGGGCCCAGGGGCGTCCCCGGCACCTCCCGGGGTTTCCATGGCAACGGCCTGTTAGGAGCCTCTAATGGGGACTGGCGGTGGACAAAATGCAATTTGATGCACAGGAGAATGCTGTGGCTAGTGAAGTAATTGGGGATCAATCTCTTGTTCCCACCGGGGCTCCCAGATCCTCATTTCCGTGTTGGGGTGTGTGTGTGTGTGTGTGAACAGGCTGGTTTTGAAAAACCTTTGAGTGCCCTTAAACACATTTATTTTCATTTTCTAAACAGCTGCCTTTTCTGCACCACTTTGTTCTTCAGGGCCCGTGTGTGTGCTGAATAGTTTAACCACAAAATGAAAGTGTGTGTGCGATGGGTGATTTATGGTCCCCCTCTGGCTGTCTCCGCTGTCCGCCTCTCCCGCCCACTGCCTGTCAACTGCCCTCCCCTCTGGGATGGGGCAAGGCAGCCTGGCCCCAGGGCCTGCGCCACTGCCTAGAAACCATTTACAGAGTGGGGGAGGCTGTCTTGGGCCGCACACCCATGTGCTCAGCGCCTGCACTGGAACCTCAGCCTTTCCATTCCTCTGGCTGCAGTTTGGTTGTCTAGGGCTGGTTTGAATGACTTCTCTCCTGGGTTAGGCAGGTTGGTGGTTTGGGGATGATCCCAGAATGATGAGGAGACCACCTAGGGGTCTTGAGTTCTTTCTGTCTACCAAGTAATTATGGGTTAGGAGAAGTGGGAGTAAGAGTAAGACCCCAGGGAAACTGAGGCAGCCTCTTAGCTACTGATGGGTTGGTGCAAATCCCTGGCTGGGACTTCCATCTGGAGGGCTACCTTAAGATGTAGGAGGTCTTTTCCAGAAGAGGGGGAGAGGAGGAGGAGGAGGAGGAGGAGGAGGAGGAGGTAGAGGAGGAGGAGGAAAAAGGGGAGGACAAAGAAGAGGAGAAGGAAAAGGACAAGGAAGAGGAAGAAGGCAGGTTTCTCTATGTAAAAGAATAAAAAATGGGGCTTGAAAATCAGTGGCTTGACTGTAGGTTCAGTAGATTCTACTGTAGCTCCTTCTTTGGGCCTTGAACTTGGGGCCTAGTCCCGATCCCTGAGCTGCTTTTGCTCAACACCGGCATTCTACCACTTGAGCCACAGCTCTACTTCCATTCCCCCCCCCTCTGTTGTGGTTAAATGGTAATAAGAGTCAGATTTCCCTGTGGGGCTGGCTGGCTTTGAGCTGTGATCCTCTGTTCTCAGCCTCCCGTGTAGCTAGTATTTCAGGTAAGAGGCACTGGCGTCTGGTGAGGGTCCCTCTTTTACGGCCCCTCCAGGGCGAGTCTCAGCTGTTCCGGTGTTGGTTAGGCTCCCATTCGGCTCGCCCACTCCCCTACCCTCTGCTCTGGGCTCATCAGCACAGGTCTTCCCCGCATCCTCAGTAAGAAGAGGGGCTGTCCCCTCCATTGGGGGGGATCCTGTCTCTCCTTCTTTGCCCAATCTTTCCTCGTTGCCTTTCTTTCCCTTGTCAGAAGCAAGCGCCAAAGTCTATGGCACAAAGGCCCCTGGTTCACTTGTATTCGGGATTCTCCCAAGAGGCACCCCGAGTGCTGGGTGAGGGAGGGGGGTGTACCTGAGAAGTTTGAAACCCACCCATGTCCTTTTCCTTTCTGTTCATACCACAGGTGATCTTGATCCTGACAAAGTACTACCATGCGGACATGGGGAAGGTTCTGGAAAGCTCTCTGTGGCGGTAAGTCAGCTCAGTGGTAGACCTTTCTCCTCGTGAATTGTGCAGCATCTCCTGGGCTCTTCGCGGAGAGGGTGACCTCAGCGCTGGGCTCTGGCTGCCATGGGCATTGATGGCTTCCTTGCTTTGTGGCTAGATAATGCACAAAAGGACCCTTGGAAGCGAATGGGAGTTTTTGTCTGTGGGCACAAAGGACAGTGGGGGACGGGTCGCTCCACAGAGCTCTGGGCTGTCCTCTCTGCCGTCTCCCCTATTTCCCTTTGTCTCCTCCCTGGAGGAGGGTTTGCTTGGGGAATTCAGGTCAGTGCACAATTTCTCTTTGCTGTATTCTGGGCTCTGCACACAGCTCCTGCAGCCCCCCAAAGCTGAGACCAGCCTTGTTGGGGGGAGGAGGTGATTTTGTTTCTGGCTCAGCTGAAGAACTGTGAATCCTTACCCTCGTGCCCGAGGCGGACGGATCCTTCTAAGAGATGTGATTCAGCTGGAGGGGAGAGGGGGCAGAACACTCCAGGCTATTTCTGTCAGTGCCACCTCTGCCCTGCCTGTTCAGGGGTGACCGCGCGCCTCCTCCGGGGTGATGGCTCTCCTCTGGTTGTATTGTGATGCGTGGCTGCCCTGAGGATTCGGCGGGTCTGATGGTCTGTGGGTAGATATCCGCAGTAGTGATTAGTTCCTTTTAATTCCCTTTTTTATTTTGGAAAATGCCTGCTGACCAGGATTTCGGCTTGGGTGACGTGACCGTGGGGGTGGGGGCGATCCACTCCAGCGTGCTCTCTTGGGGTATTGCGACATTGATGGCAGGTGGTGGAGAGGAGGCCTGGGGTGGGTGGGGGGCTGGGGGCTGCTTCACTGTTGAAGGGTGGGCATCAGCCAGCTGGCCTGGTTAGCCGAGGAGCTAAGGCCGCTTGCCACCAGGAATTCCTCAGGTCCTCTCCTCTGTGTGCTCACCAGCCTTTTCTCCAGTTCCACCCCCATTGCCAGGGAAGGGGATAGGCTTTCCTGAGAGGCGCACCTCTGTAGTCGAAGGCTAGCTTCCAGAGGGACTGGCACCTGGGAACTGGTTGAGAGGACAGAAGTCAGGCCGGCGTTCATTTCCTGTGCAGTGGCGAGGGTCCTCTTTGGGAAGTCGAGGCCTGGGTTGGGGGCTGGAGCTTCCGGGCTGGCGCGCAGGCCTGAGGGCTGTGACTTGGCTGTTGGGTGGATGGCCTGTGGGCTAGGGCACCCTCGGCTGCAGAACGAGTTGAGTCTTCCGTCCACAGACACACACAGTCCCTCAGCGGCCTTGTTCGTCTGCCTCGGGTGGGTTGATCAAGAACAGAGGCGCCCTCTCCCATGCCGCCTTCCCCAGAAGTTTCCAGATGCGCTGTCCTCCACTGCTGCCCTTAGTACCGCTGGACATCCAGGGACGCGGTGGCGTTATCTCTTCTGCAGGCAGGCCTGCCACCGACCTGGTTCCCTCTCCCGTCCTCCTGGGGTGTGTGGGGCCCTCAGGGCAGCTCTCTGCCTGGGGTGAAGATTCCTGATGGTCAGGAATCTCCCAAGAGAACCTTCCAGAAGCCTCTGGAGAAGCCCCCTCAGTGTTGCTCCGCGGTGGGCAGACAAGAGGGCCTTAGTGTCCTGACCTGTGCGGTGGGGGTGCAGTGGCCCGCGGAGGGAGGCGGGCACTGCTTGAGGAACGCACAGACGCCCCCTCCAGTGGCACCTGGACTCCATTTGGCTTTTCCCCAAAGCAAAGCAGCGGGTTTTAATTTCTCATGTTCCTTTCCCGTTGCTGTCTCTGCACGCAGACACATCCCGGTCTTTATTAAAAATGCAGAAACAGCAGTGGTTTCCGGAGTGCTCTCCCGTGTCCCCGCCCCGGCACAGGCGCCAGAGGTGCTGCTGACGTCTTCTTTCGTGCAGATATTTGCGTAGCTGATCGTGGGGTCCACGTCCTATGTTCCTTTTCCCGCATGATCACCGGGCCTGCGTTGTTTCTTTCACAGCCACATGCTGGCGGATTCTGTCTCCTGCCTAGCCATGGGCAAACTGAGGCAGCCAGAGAAATGTAGGCATGCAGCGCTCTGGTTGGTTGTATTCCTGGCTTGGGCCCGGTGGAGGTGGGTTGCTGAGCTCTGTCGGCTGGAGCGCATGCTGGAAGAGACTCTTCTTCAAGGGTCACAAAGCTCCCATTCAGGCTGGGCCCTGGCCTTACCATTTCTCTAAGATGTGCCACTTGGTTGTTTTTAAGTTGCCTCCCCTTGATTCCCGCTAAGGCTGAGCAGTGTCTCCTGCTTAATCACTGAGCACAGCTTTTGTTTTTGGGTGGAGTCTGTCCTGTCCCCATTCGCCGTGTGTGGGGACGTGGAAGGGGTGTGGAGTGGGGCAGGCTGCGCTAGGCTTCCTTGAAGGCCGTCTGGCCTTGGCAGGTGCCTGTGTCAATGGGTTACTAAACACGGACTCACGAACGCGCACCCAGCCTCTCAAGGGTTCTCCCGCATGGCCACGAGGAGTACATCTTGATGACAAGTCTGCTTATTCGAATTCTGGAGATGGCTCTTGCAGATCTAAGCTGACTGACACGGACCTTGGTGTTAGTAGTTAGTAATTCCAGCGTCCACGATGTAGCCCTCAGCTCCTTCTGCTCGAAGGGATCTTCTGAGCAGTCTTGGCCCCTTTGAGCCTCGGGAAAGGGCAACAGGTCCTTGCCTGGAAAGTCTCTAGTGGGGTCCAGAGATTTGAAGGTCCCTCGCCCTCTGCTTATCAGGCAGTGGCACCCAGACCCACCCTCCTTACTGAAGCAGAGCTGGCCTTTGTGGCCCTCCAACCTGTCTCCCCAGTTGTCTGGATGAGCAGCCAGTCCTGTGGCTGTTGAAATAAATGGCTTCAAACTGGAGAGCTTACAACAAAGGAAGTCCTTCCTCACCATCCTGGAGCTCAGAGGCCTAAACCTGGTGTCTTGGGATGCTTCCTCTGAAGGCGGGATGGCTCCTTCCGCTGCTTCCACCTTCATCTTCTGTTCTCCTCCTCCCCAGTTCCCAGATTCCCTCCCAGTCTCTCAGCCCCCCCCCCCAACCCCTTGCAGCTCCCAGCTCCCCTCCCAGACTCCCTGCCCTCCTTCCTGGAGAGAGAAAGAACTCTGCTCTCTCACATCCTCTCTCCCTTCATGGCTCAGTGTCTTGCGAGGCGCACGCAGCTCATTCTGCTTTCTCCTCCTTAGTTGTTCCCAGGTCTGCTCTGCCTGCCCTGCCCTTTTGTCTGAACCCTCTACTGTCCAGGCCAGACAGAGGCTGGAGAGTTCTTGTAGAGCCACGGTTCCTGTGAGTGGAGGAGAGACGTGTTTGGAACAGAGAAATGATGAGCAAATGCTCCCCCTGCGGGAGCCTTGCCAGGGCCAGCACCTCTGTCAGTGACCAGGGCGGCTGAAGAGCGCCCCTGGACGCTGGGGTCTCAGTTTTAAATGTGAGACTCTCCCTAGAGAGGAGCTGGTCCCCCAACACAGTGGAAGCTTGGCCCCTCAAGCACCCCAAGATCTCCACCTTGTTTTCATTATGGCTTCAGGCCTTGATTCCCACAGTCCGCTCCCACGGTTTACCTTTCTGTTGAAGTGCTCTGGGCACATCCAGTGAAGGGAAAACACCTTTGACCTGTCAAGAATCTGTGTTGGCCGCCTGGGGGCGCTATTGAGAAGGTGGACCAGGCTGAGGTGCGTCCACGTGGTAGCTGCCTGCCTGGTGTGTGCATGCTGGCGGGCCCTGGCCCTCCGCCCAGCGGCAATCTTAGATACAGCTCTTTTCCCAATGCAGCCACTCTGTGGACTCGGTGTGGAGGGGCCCGTGCTCAGCACCCACCGAAGTATAGGTGTTGTTGATGGACTGACTCTCACCTTTGCCCACCACTGCTAAAGCATGAGCCAGCTGGGAATGGAAACTGTCAAATCACAGGATGCCTAGAACCAAACGCTGAGCCTTGAATGGACGGATGGATCGATGGATGCATAGATGGGTGGATGGTCAGGTAGCCAGACTGATGGATGAATAAACAGATGGACAAATGCATAGATGGATGATGGATGGTTGGGTAGATAAATGGGATGGATGGATGGATGGATGAATGGATGGGTGGATGGATGGATGATTGGATGGTTGGATGGATGGTTGGATGGATGGATGGGTGAATGGGTGGATGGGTGGATGGTGGATAAACTTGAGCAGAAATGTTTTGCTTCTGCTCAGCCATTCAAAAGAAGTTCTTGAGCCAGGTACAGTGGTTTACTTCTATTATCCCAGCTACTCAGGAGTCTGAGATTGGGAGGGTTGTGGTTTAAGGCCAGTCTAGCAGAATGTTTTTTAATCAATAAAAGTTGGTATGGTAGGCATGCCAGCTACACAGAAGAGATAAACAGGAGGATTGTATTCCAGACCGGGCTAAGCACAAAGCCAGATTCTGTTGTTTAAAAATCATTAAAACAAAAAAGGGCTGGAGACGTGACTTACAGAGTAAAGGCTTACCTAGCAAGCAAACACAAGGCCCTGAGTTTATATGGGTGTTGGTAAACTGGTATCTAGAAAATTCTCCTCTGGCTCCACATCCTTTATTTTTAAATGTTATCGTTCTAGTTCTTGGTCATCACAGGAATCTTGAAAAATATGAAGTACAGAGGCACAGAAATAATCCCCATGTTAACCCTACCCCAAGAGATTAAAACTATTTTTTTCTTTTTATTATTACCTTTACATAGCTAAGAACTATTAATATCTGAGACGAATCCTCTCACCAGTCTTTTAAGATGCAAATATATACATGTTTTATAAATCCTCAAACCGACAGAATTATGTATTAAACATTTTCTTATGCTTTGACTTATTTTTATATCTGCTATTTTTAATGGCTGTATAATATACTCTCATTTGCAGTTGGTTTTATTTATTTAAGCCAATCCTCATTTTTAGACATCGGAGTCATTACTTTTTACCAATGCAAAGACGCAGAGGAGGAGGTGAAGCAAAGCGTGTGTGTGTGTGTGTGTGTGTGTGTGTGTGTGTGTGTGTGTGTTCTCCCTTATCGAGGAGTGCTGGGGCGGGGAGGACTGTCTGAGCTGGGGTTACTGGGGAGGAGTGCTGGGGCGGGGAGGACTGTCTGAGCTGGGGTTACTGGGGGTGGAGATGAATGTGAAGCCTGTCTCCCCCCATGCTGTGGTTTGAAGACTTGAAGCAACATCACATTTCTTCTAGAAATGTCAGGGGTGGAGGTCTCACCTCTGGCCTCAGCTGGCCCAAAGACCGCCATTTGCAAGCCCTCTGCTGGGCCTGTCCCGTGTCTGGTGCTGCTCTAGATCTCGAGGCCTGGGGCTCCACCCTGGCTCTGGCAGAGAACCGCGTGTTTGTGATGGATGTGAGGCCCTCTCGGTCTTCTCCAGGGTGGCCAGGTCCAGCCCAGCCCGCCCTGGGAATGGTTCTGGTGAAGTGGGTGAGTGAGCAGGCGGGTTCTCGGTGCAGTGTTGAGGTTGGGGGGCTCCCAGGACCGGGGTCTTGGGGCCAGCCGGGCTGCTTTATGGGTTCTATGACAAGTCACTGAAAACTCAGGGCAACACACCCTGCATCTTACGAGCTGGCCGGCACGACTCCATCCGGATGCAGGCCAGGGCGGGCCACCTGCCCGCTGCAGGCTGGGGGGGGCGTCCTTCTCTCTCCATGTGCTCCCCCTGGCTTCCTCCGCGTGCTTCCCCCATTCTCTGAGCACAGCAGGGAAAAGTCCCCCTCTTTAGGACCTCTGCGCTGACCCGGAGCCTGTGGGCCCGCTTAGGGGACCCCTGTTCTGGTGAGCAGAGCCCACGGTATCCTGAGAACATAACCCGGCGATGGCGGCAGAAGCCCGTCCCGCAGGAAGGCCCGGAGAGGCCCTGCGGCCCTCAGACCCGGCTTCCACTGTTCAGGTTTTACTTTATTGGTCAGTTTTGGGGTGGTGGTTGTGCGGCTCCCGAGGACGTCGTGTTCATGCAAGGTTGGCACTCTACCACTTGAGCCGGGGCTCCGCGTCCGGCTTTTGGGTGATTAACAAGGTAACAGTCCCATGGACTTGTCTGCCCAGGCTGCCTCTGAACCTGGGTCCTTAGATCTCAGCCTCCGGTGTAGCTAGGATTACAAGTGTAGGCCACGGGCAGTCAACTAGAGCCGTCCTTAGCTGGCACACCCCTGTAGCCGTGTGTCAGGGTCCCCTCTGCGTCTGTGTGGACATTCCCGCTCCTCTGCTCTGCTCGGTCCTGGAGGCTGGGCGGCGCTTGGCTCCGAGAAGGAGCAGGAACCGCCAGTGACATCTTCGTCAGTAAAAGCTGTAGGCCCGGGAGGCACTGCTGGCCATGCCGCTGTGCGAGGGGCCTGGGGGAGTGGCTGTTACTGGCCATCAGCCCCTCCCGTACTGCTCCCCATCCTGCAGCACACGAGTTCTAGCTCTTGTGCTCCTGGGAAGGGCTGGGGTGAGCCAGGACTGGTGCTTTATATTCTGCTCGTCTGTTCCCTGCATGTGTGCACACGCACGCAGCATGCATACACATGCATGCACATGCATGCACATTGCACGTTACCTGTGAACAGTCCCAAATCTCCTGTCCCTTTGCATCAGACTCACTCTCTGCCCTGCAGATTGATCATATTGTAATAAAATCCCCCCGAGTGGTAGACGTATGAAAACCCCGCCTATGTTTCCTATTAGGCAGTAAAGCGTGCTGGGATGAGTTTTGAGGGGGTGGAGCTCTAAACCTGTCCACTCACTCAGGGACAGGGTGGCCTGTGCTCTCTCGGGCTGGCCCCTGGCCCGAGCTCCCAGCACTGCCGCCTACTGGCAGGGTATGACCTGAGGACAGGGTAAGCCTGCAGGGCTCAGCGGGCAGGACATGCTGTAGCTTTTATTCTACTGTGAGTATTCTTTTACATGAGGGGAAAATGAATAGTCACGGTTTGAGAGAATTAGGGCACCTGAATTCTAGTTATCCCTGCTCTGCCCTGGAGTCAGCTCGGGCCACTGTCATGGCCGCCAAGCCCACTTGCCCACCTCTAAATAGGCCTGTTTCTCCCGGGAGGTTTGCTGAAGGGAGGCCTGGAACTACTACTTGTAGGTGTCCTGTGAGCTCCTCAAGGAGTGTGACCCTCCCCAACTGTGACCTTGATCTCCCCCAGTTTGTAACCTTGACCTCTCTCTTGACATCCCTCCTGACCTTGGGGCTGGATGGCGCCGGCTGGGCTCAGCTGAGTAGGTCTCCCCTCTGCTCTTGGCCAGTATTTTGTGGGGCACAGGTGACTGGCCAGTGTCCATTGTCCTCCCCAGGGGCTGGCTGGGCGGACACCTGTGGATTTGGAGGACGTGACGCCATGGCCTGGCTGAGCACAGACCCCAGTAACAGGCTGATGCAAAGGATGCCCGGGACCCGGGGCATTCTGGGAGTTTCTCCTTCACCCGGCCAGAAGCTGACCTCACTGGCTTCAGGAGGTCGCTGTTGAAGCACAGCCCGAGGGTGGGTGTGGGACCATCCCCAGACCCAAAGACTGTCACTGCCAGGGATTCGGGCCTCATGTGGTCCCCAGGCCCATCCCGGGCCTGCACCGTATGCACAATGCCACAGGAAATCTGGAGTGCTTCTCAGAGTCGGTGCCCGGCCTCCACCCAGCCTGGAGGACGGCAGGGGGCTGTGCTACCCTGCACTTGCTGGTCACTGGTCACTGCCACCTGGTTCTGTCTTGGTCTGTGGAGATGGAGCCCTGGGCCTGGCTCCGGGTTCTCTACATACAGGGAATGTGGCTCTGCCCGGGTCCCCGTGGAGGTGGGGGGCCAGCAACACATAGGAGGGGGTGGGCTGTGTGGGGTCAGAGGGAAGCTGGGCTGGCATGTCTCATATTCCCTAGGGGTCCCTGATCCTTCAGCCTCTCGTCTCCTCTCCTCCACGAGAGGGCAGGTGAACTTCTGTGGCTCCCACTGCGTTCAGGTGGCCCGTGGAACCAGATCGGGCCTGTCCTCACCATTCCAGCCCCCCCCCCCGCCCCAACCTCCCTTCCTTGGCTCACCCACCCCCAGGGAACAGTGCCTCAACATGCCAGTCCCCAGCTGAATGTTGCCTCCCAGGCCACCCACTGACCCTGACTTCAGAGGCTGTCCCCACTAGAGGCTACGGGTCCGTGCTGTCTTCTCTCTGTTGCATGTGTCGTCATCTTTCAGGATTTAAATTTATTATGACACTATTTCCATGCGATTTTCCTTTTTCCAGCATTACCCTCGTTATTATCTTATGTATGGATGATCTGACCTGCCTGTCAGTCAGAAGGCTGAACACAGGCGTGTCTTCATCGGTGGGGTTGCAGTGGCTGGCACCTTCCCCAGAGGTGGACGGCAGAGACTGGCCTGTCTGGGACGCTGGCCCGTGGCAGTCGTGCGGGGCGCCCCACCGTCCCCCTTTTGCTCAGCATCTGGTGTCAGTCAGGGCCCCAGGAGGCCCGGTGGCTCGTGGCTCACTTAGGGTATGGGGCCTTCCAGTAGTGGGCGTGGTGAGTGTTTGACGGCCAGCGCCTGGGGGACGTCAGTGCAACCCCTGACAGAAGCACTGGCCAGTTTCCATGGTGTGAAATGTGGGATGCGTGGGGCGTGGTGCTGGCCGGGGCCAGCACAGTGTTGACCTGGGAAATCCCAGCGTCCTGCAGGACTGTCTGGGTCTGTGGACAGCCGTGCAGCAGGACCCCACTGGCCAGGCAGAACAAGCGGGCCTTCCACCTGCCTGCCTGTTGCCCTGGCGGCTCTCTTTCCCTGGTCCCGGGAGGAGCAGGTGCAGGCGCCGCGGCGGGCTTTCGCTTTGCCAGCAGCAGGATTCTGGAAGTCCTGCCCGGGGCCTGCATTGGCATGTCCCGGGCAGGAAGGATGGAAGAGCCCCGCCCATCTGAGCCATCTGACACACCCGTGCCCTTCAGCTCTCAGCTCTGCTGCCTCTGTCTGCCCTGCCTGGACATGGGCCCCTGCATTGTAAAATTCCGGTGGAAACCGTGGGCCTGGGGCCTGGGGATGGGCATCTGGTGCTGCCTGGCTCAGCCTCCGGGTCACAGCCCGAGGCTGACCCTCGTCCCTGGCAGCAGGAGCCATGCCTTCTGCATACCCGTGCCCCCGGCCAGAGGCCCCCAGAGCAGCTCCGCAGCCCAGAGCTCCCGCTGGGCCGTGGCTTTGCCCAGAAGGCGCCCGGGCACCACAGTGGGTGCTCTGTACATCCAACCCACACGTCTGCTATCCCCACCCACACTCGGTCATTTGCCACCAGGTGTCAGAAGCAGCAATAAAGCCACGGGGAGGACCTTAGCCTGCAGAGTCCTGCAGAGCTGGCCCAGTGGTCTTGGCTACCTCCTCAGGGACTGCTCCTGTCCTGTGGGCTGTCTCCCCCAAGACCGGACCCGGATACAGGGTCAGGAAGGTCCCATGGAGGTGTGAGCCTCTCCGCAAGGGCCACTTCCGCCTGGGGCCAGAGCTGCTCCCCTTTGCTTCTCCGGGCCTCTTCCTTCCTCTGCAGGCTGGGAATGGCACCTGAAAGACTGGCTTGGGAGTGGTGAGACTTTCGTCTGTATTTTGCAATCACTCCCACGGTCCTAAATACTCCAAGCACAGCAGGCCTCCAGGCCAGCTGCAGTGTTTCCCATCCCTTCCTGGCTTGGGAGAGGCTTTGGGAAGGCACAGGAAGGCCACACCCAACATTTCAGTGGGAGAAGAGGGGGTAGGTGGGAGAGAGGGAGGGAGGAGGGTGGGGAGGAGGGAAGGGGCCTGGTCCATCCTCAGGACTTTAACATGCCTTCCTAGAGGGTCAGCATTGTGGAATGGCAAGCTCTTACAGGCACAGCCTGGGTCTCTGCCCTTGGTAGACATATGGAGGAGGGGTCAGCAGTAGGCTGGGGGCACTGCCTTGGGCTGGGTGAGGTGCCCGGAGGACAAACTGCAGGGTCCTGGGTGTCTTAGGGCACATGCCCCCATCTGGCCCAACCCCTCTCACCACAAAAGGGAAACTGAGGCCCAAGGGGCTGGGGTCCAGGCCTGAGGAGGTGGGCTCAGAGTGGGTGTCCAGAGAGAGGAAGGCCAGGGGAGGATGGAGTACGTTTCTGCTGTGGTTTTCAGGCTTCCAGGCTCTGTGGCTTGCGATACATCATCATATTTCCCCCCAGAAATAACCTCATGGGCAACGCGCACCTCCCCTCTCCACTCCCTGCACTGCTGCTGCATTTGGCTGGAGCCTAGGAGGTGCAGGCCTAGGTCAGGCCCTGTTCTTCGGGGTGGGGGTGGGGGGCTCCTGAGAGGACGCCGCTGCTCATGTTCCACATTTAGGGCAGATGGTGAGATCCTGGGGCTGGCTGGAGCTCAGAGCCAGGCGGAGAGCCCGGGCTGCCTCGGGCCTGCTGGCCAACGGAGACCACACCCAGCTACGAAGGGCTTTCCCAAGGGCTGCTTGTGGGGTTCAGTGTGTAGAAAAGAAAATGGGGTCACCGTTTGGTCCTCCCATCCTCTTCTTGTTTCTCTTCTGCCTCCCCCATCATCGCCCCTCCCCCCCCCCGTCCTGGCCTGTGGGCTGGACGTCTGTCTCATGTTTTTCTGTGGACTCAAAAGAGGCATCTCTGGGGGACTGTGTAGCTAGCATCTCTTTCAGCTCAAGTGGCCCTGAAACTGCTGGGTGGCTCCTGCGCTGGCTCTGCTGGCTCTGGGGTCCCTCCCTTTGGCCTTCCAGGGCTCTCCAGTGTTGGCCACAGTAGCCGATGGGAAGGCTGGCCCGTGTGTTTCCCGTGGTGTGTGAGACCCTGGTGCCAGCTCAGCGCTGGGCCTGAGAATGAGGCCTGTGTCAGCCAGGGCTGCCCGAAGGGCTCGCTGTGCGCTGGACGTCCACACAGCGTGGCACACAGGCTGGCAGCCCGGGGAAGCTTCTCTTTGGGGGTGAGGGGGTGAGAACCTCAACAGAAGGCTGGGGGGACAGTGCACCTGTGGCCCTTCTGGAGAATCAACACAGCCAGTACCGCCAGGAGAGTATTTGTGGTTTATGCAACTATTGTACAGCCAGGTGCCCCGTGTAATCAGCCACCCCTTAATGGGTTTGTTGATCCCAGCAGAGTCCACTGAGATGACACAGTGTCCTGTGTTCCTTCCCACAGATCAGAAGGAGGCTTTGGATGGTGGGGGAGGGTCACAGGCCACAGCCACTGAGGCCACGGCTGCTGAGGACCCCACCGAAGCTGTCCCAGGCTCTGCGCTGTCCATTTCAGTCTCCTGATCTGGGGCACACCCCAAGACATTGGCTCGGAGCTGGGGCAGCTGAGAGAGCCAAGACAGCCCTCTCCTCCCCTGTAGTGAGGCCTCTGGCTCTCAAGTCTAAGCACTGCTCTGGGATGGTGGCCAAAGCCCAGACTCCCCTCAGCCGCCCCCCCCTCCCTGCCCCAGAAGATCTCAGGTTGGGCCGTGGCCAGAGAGGCCGTGGCCTCTTCCCTGCCCTGCCTGCAGCAGGGTGGGGTGGGCGGGGCGCACTTCTGTTACTTCTGGTCCTTGGGGGTTTCCACAGGGCAGGCCGTGGGCCGCTTTCTCCCAGCTGTGACGTGGGATGGCCATGGTTCCCCCCCCCCGAGCCCTTGCGGGCTGCCGTGGTCCACGGTCACGGCTGCTCCCTGCCGTCGGAAGGAAGCACTTTCCACACGAAGCGCCGGCAGTGCTGCAGGGCGTCGCACAGCTCCGCCGCTTCCTCGCTCTTGCACCAGAAGCTGGGGCCCAGGACACACTGGTCGGAGCCCAGCAGGGCGGGCCTGGCGCCGTGGCAGGCCCCTAGCTTCTTGCACACTACGGTGGGGTCCATGAGGAACTTGAGGCTCTCGATGAGCACTGGCTGGTACTGGATGACGAAGCGGTTGCACTGTACGAGGTAGGGCACGGGCAGGATGCTGCAGCCGCCCTTGAAGGCATTCAGGATGTCCCGCTTGGTGGTCCTCCTGTCCAGGTTTCGGGACGAGACCCCCAGCAGGTTCTTGCAGGTGCTGCAGAAGCTGCCCTGGTCCTCTTCGTCCAGCAGCAGGGAGGGGGCGCCGTCCTGGGCGGTGGGTAGAGACCGTGCCTGCCTCCGGCTGCCGCACAGACGCAGGGCCGTGCACACCTTCTCGGGGGTGACCCTGGTCACCAGCTCCACCAGGGACGGGCTGTAGGTGTCCACCAGCCTGACACACTGCTGGACCACGGACGCGGGCAGCATGGTGCACACGCGCTCCAGGGCGTGGCTGATGAGGGCCTCGGTGCTGTTGGTGCTGAGCCAGTGGTCCACCTGCTGGATCACGTCCAGGCACACATCACAGGTCAGGCCCGACTCCATCTGCAGCCCGTTCTTGGCCGGCAGCGCCAGCTCCAAGGAGGGGACCCCGTCCACGGCGGCCAGTGGCCCGGACCAGTGGGCAGGGCCCGGCCTGTCCTCACAGAAGCCCCCCTCCCGGCAGATGTCCCACGGCCGGAGGAGCAGGAGTCTCTGCTCCGCGGGAGGTAACAGCCTGCGGATGTAGTTCTGGCAGAGGGCCATCAGGCCGGGCCCCAGAGAGCCACACTGCCCCGGGATGCTCACCTCCTCCAAGGTCACGTTGGGCCCCACAGTGTCCTGGAGCCTGGAGATGAGCCGGACGCAGTCTGCACACACGGCGGCCCCGGGCGGCGATGGTGAGGGGCGGAAGCTGAGGGCTCCTTTAGCCATGAATGGGGCCACCACCTCCGACGCGGCCTCCTGGGTCAGCGGCGCCCCCGGGGCCGCCAGCTTCCGCTGCAAAGGCTCGCACAGGGTGAGGGAGGAGCAGACCTGGGCCGGGGCGCTGGGCTGGCCCCTGGCCAGCATGCCCAGCACCACGGGGCTGTGCAGGTTCACCATCCCCTGGCAGCGGGCCGCAGACTCCTGGCCGGACAGCCAGGCACAGGTTTTCATCAGGGATGCCAGGATGTCAGACTCGGTGGCGTTAGGGTTCAGCCCATTGCCAGCAGCTTCTAGCACGTCCTGGCACAGGGTGCAGGGCAGGGAGCGGGCGGTGGGCTTGCTCCAGATCGCCTCTTGGCAGTGTTCCACGGCCCCACACCTTGCCGCCGCCTGCAGGTCTTCACACCACACCTGGGGGCCCTTGGCACACTCCTGGGGGCCAGAGATTGGGCCGGCCGCTGCCCCCAGGAGGCCGGGCAGGAGGAGCAGGGTACACAGCATGCTCACCGTCGCCGGTCCGGTGCCCTGGGCTGCCAGGCTGCCGTATAAACCCAGCTTTCCTCCTAGCCAGAGTAGAAGAGGCAGGGTGCCGCCTCCGTGCCCCGCCCCGCCTCCACACCCGCCCAGCCTCTGGACCCCAGTCCTGCCTTTCCCACTCCTCCCCGGGGCAAATGCCTTCTGGCTGGGCTTCTTTGTAAACCTAGCTTCTATCAGAGTGGCTCTCAGCTCTGGGCCCCTGCTCAGATTGCCCTCCTCCCCCTGACCTGACCCAGCCGTGGCAGGGCTTAGGCAGGAACCAAGAGGCTCTTTTCCACCTTGTCTGGCCCCCCAGAAGTATGTGTGAGGCCCCCACACACACGGATGCGCCCCCGGAGCCACTCTCTCCTGTTCTTGTTCTGAGAGGGCAGAAAGGCATTCTGCCCCATTTGCTGAAGGACGGAGAAAACTCCCAAAGTGGCTGAGCTTCACTTTTCTTCCCTGCTTCTGCCCCTTCCCTCTCTCCTTCTCTGCCTCCCTTCATCCCTCTCTCTCCCCCCTCCCTCCCTCTGCCTCCCTCCCTCCCTTTCTCCCTCCCTATGGTACTGTGTCTTGCACTTACTAGGCAAGCACTCTACCACTTGAGCCACACACACAGCCCCTCTTGGCTTTTAGCCATTTTTCAGGTAGGGTCTTGCTTTTTTTTTCCTCCTTGAGCCGGCTTGTACCTCAGTCCTCCTGATCCCCAACTCCTCAGCTCCCTGCCCAAAGGGGCTGGTTTCCAGTGTGGTTTCACAGTCATGTACCTGCCTAGGGGACACGTAGGTTTCACTGTTTAGGGGGTCAGCTGCTGAACCTCCTCTTTGCCTGTGAGAGAAATGGGCTCTTGACCTCACACTATGTGCGTGAAGGTGGCTCCTTCCCCCTCCTGCCAGTGTCTTCATTCTGGAAACTTCTATCAAAGCCTGAGTTTGGGCTGGTCCCCAGGAGACATGTTGAACATTTCCTGATGGTTCAAATGCACAAAAGGAGTTTGTTTTCTGGTTGGGTCATACGTTATCTTTATTTTTCATTCCTTGGTTAGGCAAGTGTGTAGCGCTGAGGAAACAGACACAGGTGTTTGCCGACAATTCCGGACTGGCCTCACCCTTGCCTGATTGCCGCGTGGCTCTCCACCTCCGCCAGGCTCCCCCGGGGAGTGGACGGGTCAGGGGCTCGGGGTGGGGGCTCTGTGGGGCCCCTGCATGCCTTGGGCATCCACCCCACGCGTGGGTGTCGTGGCGCAGGTCCTTGGCTCTGGTGGCAGGAGAGCCCGCTTCCAGCTATGTGGCCCAGTGAGCTAGATGGCTATGGGAATGTCCAGTGGAGCTTGCCAAACCCTCTCAATGACTTCATGGCCTCCGGTCCCCGGAGGCCAGGGAGGAGACAGAGTCCACTTTCAGCTCTAGGGAGGAGGCAGCCAGCTCTACGAGTTCCTGCGGAGGTGTGGCTGGTGAGCTGGTGTCTTATCTAGATGTGGCCAGGGCAGGCCCTGCTGGCACACTTCCACAAGTGCCCACGGGATCCCGTGAGGACCAGGGCCCAGGCCGGGGCTGAGGGAGGCCCCACCCTGGGGAGGGGGCCAAGCCTGCCATGGCGGGCAGCCCCAGCTCGTCCCTCCAGTTTGTCCCTGATCCTTTAGGCCCACACGTTCCAGAACGTTCTTTCCTCCCCATCTCCTGCGCCTAGCATAATGGCTGCTTATTAAGTGCATCTTTGGCACTCAGTAGCTTTGCCCTGTGGCTGCGTGGGGTTGGTGAAGCGCCCCCCACGCCGTGTCCACAGACCTGTCCTGACAGGGCAGGACAGACCTGTCCACGCCGCCTTGATGGCGTGGGGTCCTCTCCGGGTTGGGTTCGGACGAGGTGCCTGGGAGCCCAGCGTCTCCCCTTCTCTGTCGCTGTGGCACAGCCGGGTGGGGTATGCCTCCCCTTTGCAACGTTGGGGGACCGAGGGTGCCATACCTGCTTTGATTGGGGTACAGTTGGTTCTCTGGGCTCCTCGTGGTACAGCTCAGTCCCGACACTCGCTCTCCATTGTTCACGTGGATGCAGACGCAGCCCTAATGGGTGCCTCCCCTTTACACTCTCCAGCTCGGTCTTCACCTGGACCTCTGCCCAAGCAGCTGTAAACAGGGGCCTCCTGCGCCCCCTCTTCAGGCCTGGCTGTTTGCTCCAGTGGCTTGCAGACCACATGAAGGCCCCTTATTCAGGACCCACCTAGGGAGCGGCCCAGTGGAAGGTGTGGAGTGGAGGGACTGGATGGGGGTGCCTCGCTCTCCAGACCCTCCTGGGGAGCCCCAAACCTCCAGTCTTGTCCAGCTGTATCGAGTTGAATCCCCGGCACCCGTGCCCTTCCTGGAGGCCATGCGTTGGGGACTGAAGGTTTTGGTGGCTGGCCCCATCCTGAGGGCAGTGGCGTCACTCAGATGAGACCCAAGGGACTCGTTAATAGAGAAGGGCGGTCACTCAGGAAGTCCTCAGTGCTTGAGAAGCTCTGTGCCAGGAGCAGGACGTGAGCACAAACTATTGGGATGATGGGGCCATGGAGGATTATGGCGTTTTGTTTTGTTTTGTTTGGGGTGGGGCATGACTTCTCAATTAGAAGGTAATTGTAAAAAGAATACAAAAAAGTCCTCTGTACCCCAGATATATCTCTCCCATTTGCTTAATTGTTCTTCCCACAAGCCCTTCCTTTCTTCTCATCCATCCTCACCCACCCACCCCTCACCCATCCATCACCTACCCATCCTGCCATCCATCACCCATCCCTATGTCTGTTCACACACACACATATTTAACTGTATTTTCCATAACCCAGCAGGTGTTAGTGAAGACGTTTTCTCTTTTGCCTTATTTGTCCACTGACTTGACATTAATTGCTGGGGTTTTAACTCATGACCTGTACTTGCTGGACAAGCACACTAGCGCTTGAGCCCGAGTCCAGCACTATTTGCTTAGGTGGGGTCTACGTCTGTACCAGGATGACAGGCCTGAGCCACTGCCACCGCCGCCCACTTCATTATCCGTCTGTGTCGTGATCCCTGCCCCGTCCCTCCCTCCCAGTAGCTGGGGTTCCAGGCGTGACCCTTCCCAGCCAGCCCTTTTGCCCCAGTTCGTCAGTGTGTCTTTACTAAAGATGTGGGCCCTCTCCCTCGTAATCTCAGAGCTCCTGTCAGACTCAGGAATGGAGTGTTGACACAGCACTGCCCTCCACCCTCGCCCCGTCCAGGCTCTCCTCTCCTGGCAGGTGCAGCTGCCCTGTGCTGGCTGAGTATCTCCCAGGCTCTCCTCTCCTGGCAGCTTCGTCATCTCCACTTGGAGACCTGGCACCCTCGCTTGTCTTCTGGGACGTGGGACACAGGCCGCTCCTCTGCCGTGCGCTCCTACCAGGAGCCACCAGGCCCCCTGGCCTACTCAGTCAGAAGAGGAGAAGGGGCGGGAGTGCCGTGTGGACCCACCACCACCAACCCAAAGCACCGACTTTCCATTTCCTGGAATTTGTTTTGATGTACAGTATTTTAAAATGTTCAGAGTGGTTATGCCTTTGGGGTCCTTCCCTGAGTATCCTGCGTTAGCCTGCCTCGTGTGCGTGTGTGTGTGTGTGTGTGTGTGTGTGTGTGTGTGTGTGTGTGTGTGCCTAGAGTTCTGGATAGCTTATCACGTCCAGTTCTATTTTTTGATCGAACTTCCATAGATGGGAGACGCCATTTGTCTCTCTGAGCTCACCTCACTTAGCGGGAGTTGTTCTAGGTCCATCATTTCCCTGCAGAGACCTAATCTTATTCTAATGCGAGTAAAACCCCATTGCGTATCTGTACCCCATTTTATTGCTCCACTTTTCCATTGTGGGGCAGCTGGGCTGTTCCGTCACTTGGCTGTGGTGAGTAGTGCAGCTGGGAACATGGACACACGAGTGTCTTTGCCTGTGATGATCTGGGTGGATGCCCAGGAGTGGTGTGGCTGGGTGGTGGGGAAGGTCTGCGTTCAGCTTTGTGAGGAGCCTCCATGCGCCTTCCCGAGCGGCTGGACTCGTTTACATCCCCCAGCAGTGCGCTGGGCTCCTTTCCCCACATCCCCACCCGCATTTGTTGTTTGAATTCTTGATGTTGGCTGGGGTGAGATGGGATCTCAGAGTCATTTTGATTTGCATTTCTTTTATGGCCGGGGATGTGGAGCACTTCCTCACATGTCAATTTGTGATTCTTGCTTCTTCTGAGAAGTCCCTCCTTAACTCCTTCGCCTATTTATTAATTGGCTAGTTAGTTTGGGGGAGGTGTTTGTTAGTTTTTTGAGCTCTTCGTATATGTTGATATTAGGCCTTTGTCAGGTAGATTACTGATGAGGATTTTCTCCCAGTCTGTGGGAGAGCTCAGTGACTATGACTTCACTGTACAGAAACTGTTTTTATTTTGCTGGAATCTCATTTGTCAAGTCTCTCTCCTACATGCTTTGTCCCTGGGACTCTTCAAAAAAAATTCCTACCTAGGCCAATAAGTTCTAGTATTTCTCCTACTACAGTAGTTTCAAAGTTTCAGGTCTGACACTGACGTCTTTGTCCACTTTGAGCTGTACTGGTGCCTGGTGACAGATAGGGATCTTCTACATATGTCTGTCCAGTTTTCCTGGCACCAATTATTGAAGAGGCTTTTTTTTCTATCCTGCATCTTTGGCTCCCTTGTCAAATACCACATAACTAGGTATATGGCTTCTTTCTGGGTCTTCTAGTCAGTTCCCTTGATCTTCAGGGCTGTTTTTGTGCCAGTGCCATGCTGTTCTTGTTGTTGCGGCTCTGTAGTAGAGCCCAGGCTGTGCCCCCCTAGACTGTGAAGGCGAGGAGATCACAGAGGCCAGGGAGCTGGGGCCGGAGGCTCAGCCTTTGGGAACTCCTGGCCACACTGCAGGCCTTCGTGTGGCGGGCGTCACAGGCACGAACCCTGGACCCCAACCCTGGCCAGACATCTCCTGCCTTCCACAGACATGGGGTGGCTCTGCCTCCCCCCAGAGTCCCAGGCTTCCCTGGGAGTTCCCAAGAGCTCCCCCTGCTCCAAGCCATCTCCAGGCCTGGTAGCCGCAGATCTCAGATCTTCGCAAGTCTCACTAGGTCACCCACGCTGGGAGTACAGAGGCCGGGGCGGGGGTTGGGGGGGGGGCATGAGGTTGTGGGAAGCCCAGGGGGAAGCCAGAGAAAGACGAGGCGTGCTTACCACGGTGGAAAGGGGTCGAGCAGACAGCAGGAGGCTTGTTGACTGCTTTATTTTCCTATGGGTCTGCAGTCATCACTTCCGGAACACCTGCTCTGTGCCCAGGTCTGTGGTAGGCACTGGGGACGTCTGAGTTAACAACACAGACAGAAACCTCATGCTCCCAAGGAGGAAGCAGAGATTAAGCAGCAAACAGAAGTGTGATAACGTAGAGGAAAATGGTGGGTGAGACCGGAATCCTGTAGGTTGGAAGGGAGGAGTGTTGTGTGGCCAGTGGAGGCCTTGGTGACTCAGTAGCATTTGAGGGCTTGGAGAAGATGTGGGAGAAGCCGGGGGGGGGGAGGGGGCAAGAGAGAGTTTGTGTGCATGTGCACATGCGCAAGTACACACATCAAGCAGGGGTCTCATGGCAGGTGGGGAAGGAAGGGAGGGGAGGGGGCTGGGGGAGGGCAGTGTGGGAGAGAAGAGGGGGCCGGGACCTTGGACTTCAAGTCTGCCAGGTGTTTGAGGAGCAGGGTTTGCTGCTGGATTTCTGTGGGTGGTGAGGGAAAGTATGTGGGACCACAGTGGACTTTTGGCCTAAATTACTGGGAAGACAGGACAAATGGATCCAGGAGGACAGACCGGTCCAGCTGCCATTGTGACACCAGGGGAGAGGCAGGTGCCTGATGTGGGATGAGGAGAGGAGGGCGGGTGTGGGCACAGAAAATGGGGCCACAGCTGTGGGTGGGGAGAGCAGGCAGGGGCGGGGGAAACCCGCCCTAGGGCTGGGGTGGCAGTGGGAGCTGAGGGCTGACAGGCCAGGTGAAGGCCTGGAGGGCGTCCTGGCAGAGGCTGCAGGTTGCATTTGAATTCTGAGGTCAGAGGCATCAGGAGAAATGGCAGGTGGGCCTGAGGAGGTAGGGAGCCTGGGAGGGGGGGAGTCCCCAAGTAGGGCGAGGCCTGGAGCACCTGTGAGCACCTGGCCCACAGGCAGCAGGAGAGGGGCGCAGGAGAGAGTCGGATGGTATTTTGGGGGGGGTGGTCATGGGGCTTGAACTCTGGGCCTGGGTGCTGTCCCTGAGCTCTTCAGCTCAAAGCTACCGCTCTACTGCTTGACCCATGGCACCACTTCCAGTTTTCTGGTGGTTAGTTGGAGATAAGAGTCTCACGTACGTTAGTGCCCGGGCTGGCTGTGAGCCCGATCCTCAGATCTCGGCCTCCTGACTAGCTAGGATGACAGGCGGGAGCCAGGGTGCCCGGCTCACTCTCTTGATTGGGTTGCTGCGGGCTGGGAACAGGTCCTCCCTGCTCCACCCCGCTCTGACCTTTCACCTCGTGTCAGAGTCTCTGAGACCTAGCCTCGCCTTGGGGTGCCAAGGAAGCTCGAGACCTGGAGATCCCAGAAGTGGCAGCTGTCTGCTGGCCCTGGGTGGCAGGGCCGGGCCAGGCTCTCTGTGCTCTGTCTTTTCTCCCCCTTTCTCTCCCCTGCTCCTTCTTCTCTTCCCCTTGTCCTGTGCTTTCCTCTTCCCTTGCGGAGGATGGCAAGCCAGAGCGGAGAGGAGAGGGAAGGGAGGCAAAAGAGGAAAAGCAGACAGAGCGCTCGGCCTTGGGCTTCTGACCCCGTGCTGCAGGCAGCCTGGGGGCATCACGCCCCTCCCCCAGCGTCCGCAGCCCCGTCCGTCCGTCCGTCCGTCCGTCCGTCCGTCCGGGGTCCTTTGCAGTGTGCGGGGCTCTGCTCCAGGCCCCGCTCCAGGCCCCCACTCCAGGCCCTGCCCTAGCTCAGGCTGTGGCGGGCTCCTTCACCCTCCTTGACGTTTGGTGCCTTGTACCAACCTCTGTGCCATCCACACAGCTTTCTCTCATATGTCCGTGTCTCCAAGCGCCCCTTTTTGTGAGCGCTCCAGAGCTCCCTTTTGGGAACCCCTCTCTGGAGTCTTTGGAATCCTTCCACCCTTTTAGGGTGCCTGTCTTTGGGAGAGGTGGCTCCGCTGGTGGGCGTCATTTCTTGTGAATGCCAAAGGTACGCACTGCGGATGTGGGCGGGTGCCAGCCAGTCAGTGCGGGAGCCCTGCTCAGCTACCCTCTCTGTTCCCCAGGACAGACCGAGCCTTCTCCTCTCCCCCTGAAGGGCCCAGAGCTACGGGGTTGGGGGGGCAGTGTCTGCTTCCCTGCTGTGAAGGCCCCAGGCCTTGAGGAGGTGCTATGAGCATGGCGCCCGCCCCCTCCCCGCAGCCCCACACGAACGCCCACACCAGGGCACACAAGCATCACCAGTGGCACTGCCAGGCCCGGCTCACAGGACCCACCATGGGCCTTGAGTGGGCAAGAGGTGGACACCAGGGAGTGGCCATCAAGATGTCTGAATATCAAGTCTACAGGTTGGAGACCTTTCCCTCTGGGGAAACTGAGGCATGACCTTGGATGTGACATGTCATGCCAGTGCACTAGTTTTCCTAACTTTCATCGGGCATGGCTCTGTGGCCTGGCCAGGGCAGGTCTGGTCTGCAGGGGCTCAGCAAAGCCCTGGCTCCTTCTTCTTGGAGCAAGAGTGGGGCCTAGGTGGACCCTGCCTTGTGGTGGGCATGGGGCCGTCTGTGAAGAGGCCAGCGTCCTCTGCTCCTGCAAAGGGAAGAGGGCCTGGGACTCCACGGTGGGCAGCGTGGAGAGTAGGGGGCAGGGTCCCTGCCTGGTGTCCTGAGGCCTCTGTGCCTTCCCATAGCTGTGGACCTCAGGTCCTCTCCATGCGTGGAGGGGGTCAGAGGAGGGAGGAGGTCCAGGGCACATGGAACCCTCAGGTGGAGTGCCCAGCGTAGGCGAGTTCAAGCTGGAGTCCAAGCACAGGCTGCTCGTCCCCACCCGGGGCCTCAGCCGGCCTCACCCCTGCGCCCTGCCCCCTCTCCTGCCTGCTGGCTTGGTGGCCCTGCACGGGTCAGGAGGAAGCAGCAGGTGTGGGTGGGGACAGGGACCCGAGCAGCGGTGTCCACCCTGGCTGAGGAGGAAATCCCCCCTGCCGGGACCCAATCTCACACCCACCGTGGCCGCCCCCACCCAGCTGGCCACGGGCCACGCCAATTTTGCAGGGCCCCTCTGACCCAGGTGGAAAAGCTGAGTCTCAGAGGTCACACGGCTTTCCTGACCTCCAGCCTGGCGTGCCTCCTCTTGTGTACGTCTGTAGTCTCTGCCTGCCTGCCTTCCTTCCTTCCTTCCTTCCTTCCTTCCTTCCTTCCTTCCTTCCTTCCTTCCTTCCTTCCTTCTTCTGTTCTTTCTTTCAACAAGGCCTTGGAGCCCAGGCCGGCCTCAAACTCACAATTCCCCGAACTCAACCTCTCAAGTGTGCCACGCCGCACACATGTTGTTTTTAATGCACAGAGAGATAGGCACACGGGTCACCAATAATCCAGCCACAGAGGGGCAATGTGGCTTTCCAGAACTGACCTCAGTGTCCTTGCCCACTGGGCGGCAGAGGCCCACTCGGGGCTGGGGCCCTGGCTCTGGGCGCTGGCCTGCAGGGCACCGCAGCTCCCACACCAGAGATGGAGCCGGGCTTTGAAAATGTGCAATTAGGAAACAATTCAAGCCACAAGAAACAATGTAACCCACCCCGACAGCCTGTTAGACAGATGCTGGCCTTGTGCAAATGCTTTGCAGACGCCTGGCTTGTCCCTCCCTCCCTCCTTCTTCCCCTCCTTTCTCTCCTCCCTCCCTCCTCTCTCACCTTCCTTTCTCCCTGTCTTCTCACCCCCTCCCTCCCCCCTTCCCTCCCATTCACTCTTGGGCTTGGAGTCGCCCTACTCGCTGGTGTCAAGTCCTCAGGAGATGGAGGACAAGCGCGTGTGCCTCCCTGCTTCTTCATGCCTGTGCCCTCAGGGGCAGGCCTGGTCCCTCCCCAGGGCTGGTGGGCTTCAGCGTGGGGAGGCACAGTGTTCCGTTCCCCGTCCAGGCACCCTTGGCCTGGTGCTGTGAGTCAGACCAGCCCCACCGCGTGGCACACACGGGAAGCAGGGGTCAGGGTGGCCTCCCAGGCCCAGCAGAGCCACGGCCTGCCACCGAGTTGTGTTGAGTCTAAGAGCTTTGCCTCCCTCCCTCCTTCCTTCCTTCTTTTCTCCCTCCTCCTCCTTTTTCTTCCTCACTTCTTGCTTTCCCTCCCTCCCTCCCTCCCCCCTCCCTCCCTTTCCCCATGGTTTCCTTCTCCTTCCCCTTCCTCTGTCCTCCCTCCTGCCCTCCCCTGCTTCCTTTCCTTACTTCATCTCCCTCTAGCATTCCTTCCCTCCATCCCTCCCTCTCCCCCTTCCCTCCCTCCCTTCACACTTCCTTTCTTCCTTTCTTCCCTCCTTCCTTCCTTTCTTATTCCCTTTTCTCGCTCTCCCCGTCTTTCCCCCTCCTTCCTATCCGCCCCTCTTTCTCTTCTCTCCTCTCCTCCGCTCAGCACCTTCTCAGAATCTTGAAGTAGTCTAGAATTTGTAGACTAGTGCGACTAGAGCCGTTCTGGGCCTCCTCCTTTTGGGTGGACCTGGGTGAGCGGCAGAGGCGCTGGCCGGGTCTCCTGGGAGACAGGACAGTTGACTTCCTGGGGTGGCTGGCAAGCCAGCGCTCTCACTGGTGGGCCTGCAGCCCAGGGGAGGGAAAAAGTTGGTGTGTTTAGGGCCGATCACCCCTGGCTGTCTCCATTCAGCCTTTGTAGCTGGGTGGGGTGGCAGCATGCTGTCCTCTGTGTCGCCTCTGTGTCTGCTGTTTTGTGTCACCCTCCTCACCTGCCCTGGAGGTCCAGGCCTGGGAAGATGAATTCTGGTTGTAACCAGCCATCGCTGACCTGCAGATCTGCAGCCCCCCCTCTACAGATCCACCGGCCAGCCACTCTCCCATGGGGACCTCGGGAGCCACCCTGTCCCCAACCCAGTCCCCCGGGAAGGAGCCAGCATGGGCGCAGGTGGGCATGCGCTGGGGAAACACCCAGTTGTTCTTGATCCTTGAATTCAGAATTCCTTGCAGCCACCCAGAGAACAGGCAGGGCTGTGGGGGCAGCCACGCCATCCTGTCCACGGCAGGCAGGGCTGTGGGGGCAGCCACGCCATCCTGTCCACGGCAGGCAGGGCTGTGGGGGGCAGCCACGCCATCCTGTCCACGGCAGGTAGGCCGAGTGGAGAGGGCAGGGCACTGAGTCACGCATGCCCTCCTGGTCTGTGCCCACAGGACTTGGTGGAGGCATTCAGGGCCTGTCCACCTCTGACCCAGGGCAGCCTGGTGGCCCTGGGCCTCCTCTGGCCCCAACTCGAGGCCCCAGGCTGAGCTCCGCACACGACCACGCTCTGGAACTGAGCCTTCCATGCCCGTGTGCCTACCACATGCACGGTGCTCTCCCTCCTCCTGTTCCCTCCTCCCCATGTCCTTCTCCCCGTTTCCCGCCAGGGGAGGTCACAGCTAAAGTTTTCCAGAACCTTCTTCAAGATGCTCTGGCAGAAATGTCCAAGAGAGCTGGAGAGAGGTGATGGCAGGTCGTAGAAAGCCACGAGGCAATCAGCGGTGCTGTTCATCCCCCAAATTAAATTATGCATCATTTCCTAGTCCTTAATGAAATAATCACTGCCTTCTCATTTTCCCGTCTACTGTGAAGGGACTGGCTCCGATCGCAGACTAGGAAAGGAGGCTGGCGGCCCCGGGCCGGGAGCGGGAGCCACTGTCCTCTGGACCCCACGCCAGCGCGCCAGTCGCCTCCGCTCGCCGCTGCCCTCCTGGCGGCTGGCATGAGCTTCACCTCCAGGCTGCCAGCCTGGTTGCTCGGACCCCAGACTCCAAGGTGGCTGTGGAGTCTGTAGGATTGGTGGGGGAAGCGGGCCCAGGCACTCGGGATTTTATGCCCGCAATGGAATCACGCCCCAGCAGGCAAGTCTACAGGACCAGGTGAAAAGGCGATGGAATCATGGAGTTTGTGCACACCCAGAGGCCATGTGGAGAGAGCAGGCTCAGGACAGGGCGTCTCCCAGCCCCTGTGTGCCATCCTCATGGAGAATGAA